>NW_024884711.1:2976983-3124348 GCF_019232065.1 Centrocercus urophasianus | reverse complement strand
TTGACAGAACAAGGCTCCATGAGCCCATCCTTCCTGCCCCCCTCCCTCATCTCTGCCCAGGGCAGGAGAAGAAACCAAAGAAGGGACAGAGGCAGCTGCTCCTGGGGAGAACCACACTTCGGTTTAGACACAAAGAAGTGCTGAACTGCAGCAAGAAGGTCCAGCCCAGGTGTTGCATTTGGACTTTTTTGTCAAGCCTGGACAATCATCAGTTTAAAACAACAATACAAAAGAAAATCAAAACCGCAGAACAAAATAAACACATTTTCATTTTTAAAAAGAAAAGCACTGATTGTGTCTGTGCTTTAGGAACCTTAGAGTTTGCACGTAGGTTCCCGCGTCCTCTCCCTGCCTCCCGCACACAGAACGCACCCCGCAGCAGGACACGCTGCCCTCAGTGCCAGCCCGAGGAACAGCACCGCACTGCACACACCGCTGGGGCTGCCCCCTTGCTCTGCCTCAGCACCTTCTGCCACGTGGCGGGGATCTTTCACACACACATCATCAAGAAAACAGTCAAGAGCCCCCTTTAACTGTAGAAAAAGTAAATCAGGTAATCAGAAAGCTCACAGTATTTCACCTCTTCTCAACAATTAAGTGGTTAACGTATAGAAATGCTTGAACTGAAAATAAGAATTTTTTGTAAAATTGCAACTCCATTTGCAGCCAACATAAATGCATTCTCTGCAAATTTTCAAATGGAATGTAGACAGTCGCAATCATTCAACTCAAAATTCTGATCATTTCTCTTTACCAGACCTTTATAAGCCCCATCTGACCAGATGGGTGAGTTATCCCACCATGTCTTTGTTGCTCCCTTTTATATTTTAATTAAAAATAAATAAGCAAGTTATTATATACAACATATTACATACAAAGGCTGCTCTGAAAGTCCTGCATCTTATTATGTCAGCTCACAACATCAAAGGTGGATGTTGGGGTATGGCAGAAGAGGCTGAACCTTCCTGCCAATATTCCATTATATTTTGTTGCAATGTCATAGATGACAGCAGAGGGGAAGTCTGAGTACGTTTTTTCCTGACGTTAGCAGGTGTATGATGAACCTCATGTTAGAAGTACCAAAATAGAGAAAGAACAAGGGAGACAGAGAAAAAAAAAAAAGAGAGAAAGAAAGCAAGAGAGAGAAGGAGAAAACACCAAATTATCTACTTCATTCTTAAAGCGATGTGCAAATCTATTCAGATATCTTTTTCTGTCCTACACCATTAACTTGAAGGTAAGAGATGAGTTATCACTAAAGCATCATCTGCTTTTAAAACACAGTAGCATTATTGTATTTTACTTTGACACAAGTTGTGATTTCAAGAATATTTGCAGCGTAACATTTTTCAGCAAGTTAATACAGTATTAATATCTAAAGTATGCCCTCTCTTAAACATAATTTTTCATACTGCATTTCATACTGAAACTCCTGTCAGCAGTCTACAGCCATATCTATTTTTTAAAGCCGGGTTTGCAGGTTGCAGCAATGATGCAGACAAAAAAATGTTTCCACTGCAGCAACTACAGAGATATTTTTTGTTGTTCACTTTCACTGTGAATTTCCACAAAGATTACTTTTCATCAGCTACATTTTGAGAAAAGTTGATGGATTCTTTTGTTCATTTGTGAGCTGTAGTTTACACCTCATTTGTATATCCTTCAGGAAAAGTTTACCCAGGAGGGTCTCCAGAAGCTGCTCCACAGTGGATGTTTTACACAGTAATGGTAATGAGGAGTCTTGATCAGCTCAAGCCACTGTTAATACCTGAGAAAGTGATAGCAATCCTGCAGGAGAACAGACTTTACCCATCTCCCCTGTATTTCCTACCTAAAGCCAGCCTTGTTATGTCTCCCAAGAAGTGACTGTGGAGGAACAAAGACGTGCAGAGAGGCTGCTGCAAAGAGAAAGGGAATAAATAAGCTGCTCTCCAAACCCATTCTGTATGTGGGAGCAGTGAGCTAAGATTTTGTCAGAATACTCACTTTAGAAAATTAGAAAACTCTTTCCAGCAGCAAGAAGGGTAAAATTCTATTTCTGATTGCCTGAAAAGCATATGTGATCCTTCTTCATCAAGATGCTGACCAGTGCTTGTCAGCGTTGGCACAGACATCTTACCTTGGAACAGGAGCAGTGACCTCCTGAAATGCCTTCCTGCCTTCTGGAGAGTCACATTAAAGGCTGAGGGTGGGTTGACAGACAACAGGCTCTAAGATACATCTTCAAGCCCAAGATTTCCTCTTGGCAACCTCTGCCAGATCAGGTGAGGCCTTTGTGACTTTTTTGCCCTTCTCCACACCTTGGAGCTGTGGCACATGGTTTCAAACACTGGAGTGTAGGGTGTGGGAAGTGCAAGGAGGGAGCTGAGTTCAGGAGTTCCACACTGGATGCACAAAGCCAGGTGGATCTGCTCAGCATTCTTCTGACTCGAGTTCACTGCAGAGCCGTTGGCTGGCCAGGAAGAGTGAATAATACATAATGCTTATAATGTACACTGATATATTTATGTGGTTATAACTAAAAAATGCCATTTGTCAATCAGTCTCCAGCTGCCCTTATACTCACATGTCCTAGACACCCAGACAGAAGATGTTTCGTCTTTTAAGTATAATCTACTGGCACCCCAAGCATCAACTGCCATTTAGCTCTGCAGTAAGAAATGTTTATCTCGGTACACATCAACCTCAAGCAGCTTATATGACAACATCTTGCAAGAAGGCAAACCAACGTTCTTGAGCAGAACAAGAATTCAGAGGAGGAAGTCTGTGCCTTTTCTTGAAGACAGAGCAGCCTCCATGCATCCCTTGCTTCTCTCCCTCCCTTCCTATGGAAATTCCACAAAAAAAGTAGAGCAACATACGCTTTGTGAGGGTTGCAGAGCTGCTGCATGCAGTTTTGAAGCAGTAACTGCCTTCTGGAGGCTTCCAAGTGATCACCCCTTTACCCAGCTAGAGCCTCAGACATCTCTGACCAAAAGCTCTGAAGCTTCCTTTCTATGAACTTCTTGTGCTGAGCCTCACTTCGATGTCTGCCTTCAGATGCTGAACTTGCTTGGGGAAATCTATTTAATTAGAGATTTAAGTCAATTAGGATGACTGACAGCAGGATTTTGTCTAGCACACTTTTAATTATAAATGCAAACACTCAGCTGGAATAAATACCTGCCTCATAAGGACTCAGTGAAGCTTAATTAGTTAACGTTTGTGAAAAGTTCCTAAAGAACAAAGTGCTGTACCAGCACTAAGAGCTCTTCTTACCATTCCCAGTAGCTGAGGCTTCAAAGTTGGAAACAGAAAGGGTGAAGTGGAAAGATTTCAAGGAGAGTTGACCCTGCAGCAGTGCTGCTGCAGACCACAGCTGCAGGAGTGAGAGAACAAGCTTACGTCAGACTTTGCTCTAACAGCCTCTGCTCTTCTGTAGTCATGAAGTTTTCCTCGTGCCTCTGCCGGATGGGAACAGCTCCTGACCTCCCCTCCAGACCTCCACACCAGCCTTTTTTCCCAGCTCCTGAGCCATCAAGGGATGGGAATCAGACACATCTGGAGGCCAGCAGCCCTCCTTGCTGGTTCTGTGTAGGACAGCCTCTGCTGACTGCACAACTCCTGATGGCCAGGGCCTCCAGCCAATGATGACATTGCTCCAGGGAAGGAATTAAGGTTGCTTTGCTTTTACAAACAGCCTATTGCAAAGCCATTTACTGAGGCATCAAGGTGCTAATATCTTATTAATAATCAGGGGCTAAGTTCATTAAGGCTTGTGAGGATCCCCAGAACTACCATTACAGTTACTAGAAAGCCAAAGGGTAAGAAAGCTCCCTGTTAGCAAAAGACATCCACACACCTCAGCAACACAAACCATTTCTTTCTCTTCATACAAAGCAGCATGTTCAAAATGAGTCACGTTGGTGTTCAATATTAATTCTATCTTGCTAGTGGTGTTCAGCACTAAAAAAGATCACATCTAAAAACTAGTAACATTACATGAAAATAGAAAATGCTTTTTTAAGAGCACGCAGAACTGTCCTTTCCAACAGTGGAAATGGGTACGTATATGTGAACTGGGAAGATTTCAGTTTGGGATTCACAAAATCTAGTTTGGACATAAACTAAATAAATGAATAAATTCCTAGAGCAAAATTGCTCAGGCCTGCCAGCAAGGAGTCTTTTGCTTGAAAGCAAATCTCTTCCAAGCTTGCTTTTCTTCTACCAGTTCATCTGACATTGGAAACAAATTCAAAGGCAGCAAATCCAGATTCCTGATGATTTACCTTGCTGGAATGAAGTTGCTGAATTCTTTGCTATCTTGTTAATTGTCTAATCTGTACTGATCTCACCAGTGGTTCATGACAATACAAAACAATGACCTAATGACAGTTACTGTTAGCTCATTTTGAGTAAGGTATTCTTGTTTCTGCTACATGGAGAGGTAGCAGTAACAGTGGCCAACTGCGTGACTTCAGCAGCAGCTCCATGAATACTACAGAACAGCAGTCACACATCACAACATTCATATCATCAGCACAAACTTGCACTTGCCAGAGAAGCTGCTGACCCAAGAAACCTCAGGGGAATACTGAGCACCCTGCAGAAAAACAAGAAATAGTCAAACACAACTAAAGCTCAAAAGTTTCCACCAGCGTACATCAGTTGCAACCCAGTGAAATCCAAGAAATATTGTCAGAAACATTGAAATATCTTTTGATTTCAAAGTATGCATTTTCAAAGATGTTTGTGATGGAATCTGTAGTGATGGCAACTACATAGATTTCTATGGCACTAAACTCAGGTCCTGTCTTAATAAAATCTTAAAAAGACCAACAATCAGCAGGAGATGCTTTAAATGAAGAGCGGGATTTTCAAAGCTAATTATTGCAGAAGCAGAAAGCTTGTCAGTAACAGAAATCTTACCACTGTTACCACAGAAAGTGATCAGCTGAACCCTTTGATGCTAGTTTTTAAGTTCTTACCCTCAGAATTTCACTATATTAAAAACAAAAAGCAAAACAGGATCATTTGCAGTCACATTCAGCAACCTGCTTGGCAATTAAACAACTGATCGGTTTTTCTGGACATGAAGGGCTTTACCTGCATTGTTTTCCTTGTACTTCCTGAATCCCTTCTGCAGGTGAACTGTGCACCTAAACACAGTGTCTGAAATATTCTCATTTTACAACCTTACCAGACACTTGCCAAATTTCTGTGAGGATTTATCTGCCAGGAGGAGTTTATTACTGCTACATTCCAGCATCCAGCTCTATTTGTACCTTGCACATTAACTGTGTGAGTTATGAAAGCATTTAAGTATCAACTTCTATAAAATTCACTATCTACACGGTGGAGCAGTTTTGGTTTTATTTCTTTTGAGGGACTTAGCTCTGGTACCATTGTTAGGGAGCCATGATGCAGGTGGAGGATGTGAGCAGTTGCTATAGCATCTGCTTCCAACCAGCTATCCCCAGGGCACACTGAGATCACTGGGGAAGCATCGCAGGAACTCTACACACCAGTGAGAGTGATGACTTTTGTATTTATTTATTTCACTGGTTAAACCTTTGATAGACTTCTCTGCAGATTTGCTTCAAAAAAAAAAACAACCATCTGAAAAAAAGGGGCTTTTGTTGCAACTTTTTCTCCTGCTTTTTTTTCCAATTTTTTTTTTTTTTCACAGTCATATTCTTAGTTTCTTGGGGCTACTTTACACAGTTGCTATTTTTTTGTTGTTGTTAAGTACATTGAAATGACACACTGGAATATGTGCTAGCCTTTATCTAAACAGCCTTAAATGCTTACATTTTTAAAGGGAGCAGTATTAAACTTCCATTTTAAATGCCAGTCAGTAATAATTTTCAGTCACCCATCAGTCACCACATGCATTTGTCGGTAAGCTTCCAGCAAAACTGAAACACATAAAATGTATCTGAGCCATTTAGTTCCATCATTCCACTATGGGTAAGCTTATACGTTGAAGCTTTACAATATCATTAAAATAGTCAATGCTGCAAGATGTGTAGTTGCAAATGTCCAGCATGATGGAAGGGCACCTTTTGAGAAGTCAGTAATAGTTTTGCTAAAATATAGGTTTGCTAAACACCTCACCATAGCAGTTAACAATTGTACACTTCCATTTTCTGGAAAAATTCCCATCACTAAGATCTTTGACACTAAACATTTTTTATAATGTTTTACGCTCGTTTTCGTTCCCATAAGAAAGGCAGTCTTACAATATGATGTAGTCACTGAAATCTAGAAAGCATTACCAACACAGCAATAACAACACAGAAACAGCCTTTTGTATATGATGTGCTCCATTTTTCCAGTGGTTAGAAAGAACTTATTATTCTTTCTAATCAGTCCTACAATCCTCATTCAGTACAGCATTCTCCAAGAATTTCTGAAAGTTGATTGTTGCAGCATTTCTCTCTAGCAATGTACTGCATGGCTCTGTATTTCTAGCAGGCAAATAAATGCTCCCATTGCTTGGATTGCTGACTTGCTTACTGCAGGAATACTTTTTTCTTTTCTCTACATTTCTAGTTGTTTCAGTTCTTCATTTCACATTCCACATTCAGAAAACAAAACTTACTTGCAGTAACAGTTTAGGGTTGTTAACTTTTCCATTTTTCTAATTGCTATGCTTTCAAAACAGCTCTCACCTTAAAAGACAGAATTCTGCAGGAATACAACACCTGTTTATGAAGCAAGGCGCAGAGTGAATCAGCAGGCTGGATGATACAAGGGATCATCCTTTCTGAACAAACAACACACAGTAGTGACAAGGCTCATTTCAATAAAATATTGCTGGACTCTGACTTCAGCTATTAGCAACATGGGAAATACCCCTAACAACAAAGCATTAAATCAGTTTTAATTAGCCCCCTATATATATAACATTTAAAATGCAGAGCAATAAATTCATGTGGCTACCATAAAAGTCAGTCATTCTTAACAGCCTGCCGTCATTCTAAGAGTAGTGAGGTGGCTGTGGTCTCTTTAATGACCAATATGTAATAAATGAGAACACGTACAGGTTCTCACTAGCACACACTTCATTCCACATGCCCACATCCAGAGAAAAGGCAGGTTCTTCTACAACATCACTGATAGATTAAATACATTTTTATTTCTACAGTTTCAATCAAGATTACAGACCTGCAGGAAAAGAGCATTTTTAACAGAAGTCATACACAAGCAACTAAGAAACTCTCTCCTTTGAATCAGACACTCAAATAACTCAATTTAAAATACTATGCCTGTTTCCCCAAATGAAATCTATTTTTAAATAAATTTGTATCTAACAACAACAACAAAAAATCTTTGACAGAATGCAGTTTTGCAGAATAGCTGATGTCAGAAAACCATTAAATCTGCATCTCTGTATAAGCTCTAACCGGCACCATAGGTGTACCTGCTGTATCTGTTACTGCCATTTTGGCTGTGGGCTACAGGGACAGTGGAATCCTCCACTTCCCTTATCTATTTGGGAAGTGCATCTTGTGAAAGGTTGACAATTTGATTACACATCATGTATACCTTTGTGCACACCTACAATCACCCATTCTAGTGCTACAGATGGTGTAGAGTCTGGAGGGCAATACATGTGAGGAGCTGCTGAGGGCCCTTGGTTTGCTCAGCCCAGAGCAGAGGAGCTGAGGGGAGGCCCAATGGCCGCTGCAGCTCCTCACAGGGAGCAGAGGGCAGCGCTGAGCTCTGTGTGACAGCGACAGGGGAGGGAACGGCATGGAGCTGTGCCAGGGGAGGGCCGGGTTGGGGTTAGGGACAGGGTCTGCAGCAGAAGGCGGTGAGCATGGAACAGGCTGCCCAGGGCAGTGGGCACAACCGAAATCCATAGTTCAAGAAGTGTTTGGACAATGCTCTCCGACATAGGCTTTGAATTTTGTGTGATAGGGGCAGGGGTTGGACTTGATGACCCTTGTGGGTCTGTTCCAGCTTGGGATATTGTGTGATTCTATGACTTTTGTGACAGCTGTGGCTGGAAGCTTTGATTCCAAGTGTTGGCATAGTGAAAAGAAAACAGGAACACTGACTGGAGGCATGGGCGTTGCTAGGAAATGAAATACAGACGACCCAGTTCTATGAAGTGTATATTTGGATGTTGGTGTCTCAGAAGTTAAAGGACACTAAAAGCAATGGAAGAGGCATTTTTCTCAGTAGGAAAGAAAGAGGAGGTGGCAAAAGCCCTGAGAAGCACCCGGAAGCTTTCTGAGCCTCCAACCTGAAGAAGGAGGGCTTAGTGCCACATGTTAATCAAAACCAAAGCAGTCCCTCAGTGCTGCCACAGCAGCATTGGTGCTTACAGACACTGGTGGCAGCGCACTGTGCTGTCTGTATTTGATCAGGCTGGGACCTATAGAACGTGAGAGAAAAAGATCTTTGAAAAAAATATTACTTTCATATTCATCACATGCAACTCCTCTACCTTGAGCACCATGAATAAAGCTGTGGACAGGTTCTTAAAGGCAACTAAGAAACCTGTAACACAATATCAAAGCCCTAAGCTTAATTGTTGATAATAGTTCCGTTTTTCCCCACTTCAAACTTGATTCCTAAACTACTATATTAAAAATAAGTACAAAATATAATATTGCAAATCATAACCTGTTTTTCCATAGTTTCATATCCAAGACAGACAAATTAGCACAGGAGATGTTATTACTAGCAATCAAAGAACACAACACATTTGGAATATGAGGTTACACATAGGAAAAGCTCTCAAATTCATTCTTCTTTTCAAGAAGTCTTCTTAACTCAGGGCCTCCAAAGCAGAGGTATGACATGGAATATAAATACCACTTGGGCACACAGTACAGTTTTGATTTGTTTTACAAACTGTTGAATTCCCCAACCAGCCTCAATCCAATATGTATTAAAAATAAGTCAGCTTGACTGAAAACGCAGTTCTGTTGTATGAACCAAGTTGCCTCTGCTCTCTTTTCAATCTTGAGGCAAAACTGTCAAAGCTTGAAACAGAAACACAATGACGGCATCACACACAACTTAGTAATTCAAAAAGTTCACAAATGTTAGCACTCAGCAGAAATATTCTTTCTTATAGTTATGGAAGTGTTCTACTGATTCTAAAATGCCTCTGACGTCTGTCATTTTGAAATACCCGCATTCAATTCTAGAGACTATGAACTTGATGCTAGTAGAATTGGTAGTTTTATTGTGTTATTTGCTACCATACAACTCATGGACAAAGCGTTATCAGACAACTGAAGTGCTTTTTTGATTCGATTAGTTAACCAAAAGTTCTGAGATTCAAAAGATCTCCCAGGTCACGGTCTTTCTCTGGATGGTAACGTTCCCCACCAGACTTCTTAAAAACTCCAGTTATAAGTAACATAAGCAATGAAGCATTTGACACATACCTTGGGAAACCTTCCCATAGACTAACAAGAAATTGTTTTTCCTGAGTAGAATTGTAATGTCATTTCATACCATTGTGCATTCTCGTGGAATTGAGGAGATAGAGTCCTCAAAGATAACCTGGAAAAAAGGAGTTTGTTGAACTACACAGAAAAGTGTATAAAAGCAATTCAACTGTGAATCGTGTTGATAACAAGGAAACCATGAAGGTAAGAGCTAACTTAAGACAAAGAAGCAGCTTCCCAGCTCTCTATTCTCCATCAACTTGAAAAAGTCACAGATCCATGTGGATGGTTCCTAAGAAAGAATTCAGTATGAGAAGAAAGCTTGGGTTAAAATTCTACAAATATACTTTTGGGAAAAGAACTAATGCTTCCTCAGCACCATTAACTTCCCACTTTCCAGAACAGAAGAAAAGCACTGTAAAAGGTATTACAGTCTTGAAGCAGTATCAGCCATGGTATCTTCCCACTTCTTCTTGTAAAGAACTGAAACTATTGTACTATACAAACTACAGCAGTTTAACAGAACTCTGATCCTGAGAACACCCCATGAAAAGATGTTGCCAAGGGAGATATCATAGAATAGCTAATTTCAACTATAATGATTTCTTTTTCCCCTCACAACTTAATAAATAGTATTTTTTATCTTACATATCCTATAGCTAAATATTTATTCATTTATTTATATTTCTCTCACCTTCTAAATTGCTAGCAGGAACTGGTGAGAAATCAGTTCAGAGTATTAGCGCCAAATGTGTGAGCAGACAGCTATTTTGACAATGCTACAAACATAACACAACTTCAAAGCAAAAAGAAGAACTCATGAAAGAAGATGCCATATGAAAGGAGACAAGAGAAAGCATTTCACAGTCATCACTGAAGTTAGACAAAAAGAAACATTTGTAATCTAAAAAAGATATACATTAAGTTCAAAATAACAGATACCTTCTGGGAAATATTTAGTACCACTGCTGTCAGAGACACTTGCAAGTAAAAATACAGGGAGGTGGATGCAAATTTGACCTCTGTCCTTCTTCAGAATCTCAGAATCAACAAAAACAAAAGAGAGGCATTAGCAATTGCCAGCAAAATCCATAAACTAAAGGCCAAATCCATTTAGAAAACATAAATAATTTTTTAATTAATAAAAAAGAAGGGTAGATGAACTCATTGATTTCACGTGTCTTTATCCACAGCCTCCTTCCGGCGCTGGGTCCGGAAATGACGCTCAATGTTTATCGTTACTTCCCTTTGCAAATTTCTGTTGTTAGTTTTTCCAGCTGTTCTGATCCAAGGATGCTGAAGTACTTGCCGTGCTGTGTAGCGCTTCTGGGGATCCACTATCAACAGCCTGGTAATGAGGTCTTTTGCTGCTGTTATGAAATAAAGAGGGGAAAAGAAAAGCAATGTTATGATTCTGAGAGCTACGCCTAACAAAAAGGTCCTCATTTTTCTTATTAGTTTTATCATAATGCGTGTTCAAAGAAGGGCAACAAAGCTGTGAGGGGTCTGGAGCACAGGTCTTATGAGGAGCAGCTGAAGGAGCTGGGATTATTCAATCTGGAGAAGAGGAGGCTCAGGGGAGACCTCATTGCTCTCTATAACTATCTGAAGGGAGACTGCAGTGAGCTGGGGGTCGGCCTCTTCTCTTGTGTAACTGGTGATAGGACCAGAGGGAACGGCTTCAAGCTGTGCCAGGGGAGATTCAGGCTGGATGTTAGGAAATAGTACTCCTCTGAAAGAGTGGTCAGGCACTGGAATGGGCTGCACAGGGAGGTGGTGGAGTCACCGACCCTGGAGGAGTTCAAGGAACATCTGGATTTTGTGTTGAGGGACATGGTGTAGTGAGAACTATTGGTAAAAGGTGGATGGTTGGACTGGATGATCTTGTATGTCTTTTCCAACCTTGGTGATTCTGTGATAATGATATTTTTTTAATGGCCATCCCCCGGAGTATTGTAGCAACTGGATCTAGAACTAGTGACAGGAGATGTTAGAACTCCAGTACATTCTTTACTGATTCCAATCTCCCCTGAGCAATGACAGAAGAAAGGGAAGGGAATTTAATCGTGAAGGCATCCTGAAGGCATGTGGCTAGGTGTTCTAATTCATAGGAATTAGCATTGGGTATCTTGTCCCTCAAAGAACACAGAAGTCATACAGCACTGTTGAGCACGGTTTCTAAAAGATAACAGGAGAGGTGGGTTTTTGGGGTGTTGGATTTTGAAGAGTGCAGAAAAGACACTACTAGCCTGCAAGAGGAAAGAAACGACCTCAAAAATTATCTCCACAGAAAACTCACACTGCGTTCTGCAGAGCAAGAACTTGATTCTCAGCTTTTGAGATTCTTTTACACACATCTTTACAATAGTGCAACATAAGCCTGAAGATAATTTTGATGCCTTTTGTTCTTCAGGGGCAATTCTTACAAGTAAGGTGAGCAAAATCTTTGTTCTTGCCTCAGAAAGGGAGCAATCTGTTGTATAAATCAGACCTGATATTCATATTCACAGCAGATGCTACTTTGAGAGGATTAAATTCACACGTAAAACATGTAATCATATAAAACAAGCCTGTAATATACTCCAAAATCCACCAAAATCACTGTTCTGAAGAAAAGAGGAGTTTAATGTGTTCAAGCCACTCTAGGTAAGAGCTTTATCAATTTTCAGAACTGGTATACATGAATCTTACCTGCAGAAATATTGTCCCAGTATGGGGAAAGGAACTCATAGTGACCCAGCTGTATGATTTGAAACAGCTCTTCTTGATCACGCTCCTGACTGCGAAATGGGGGAAAACCACAGAGCAGAATGTAAAGGATCACACCAGCTGCCCACATATCTACTTCGAGCCCATAGCCTAAGGAAGAAAAAACAAATCACAGCTAATTACCTTTTACTGGAAGTTTTGGTGTTTTATTGGGGTGTTTTCTGGTTGTTTTAGTTGGTTTGGTTTTTTTTTTGTTTGGTTTATTTTACTTTTTTGAGGGAGGGTGGGGAAGAGGAAAGAAGACAGTGAAAAAAAACAACCTTCTTCTCATAATTGGTAAGGAACTATTTCTTTTTTCATTCCATCCTCAAAGAAACAGAGAAGCTTTGCCCAGTTTCTAAAAAAGATGAGGTCAGCAGAAGAATAAGAGGCTGGTACACCACACTTGCAAGCTGATCCTCCCTGTTAATAATCACAGTTCTCACACAATGCCTCTCTTCTCCAGCATGTTTCACAAGTGTTATCTAACAAGACCAGAGTCAACTGGGGATTAATTGAGAAACATGCAGGATATATTTCTGAAATAGCACTCTCATTATTTTTAAAAAGAAAAAAAAGAATTAAGAGAGTGCCAAGTTTCCACTGAAATGTAATGTAGTATGAGATGTGCAACCCAGCTCCACAGAACAAGACACAGAAATAGCTTTTCTTGAGTAATTAATAAAAATTGACTCCTTTCCAGGTCTGAATCTTTCTGGATATTAAATACCAAAAATTCTCTCTGATGTAAACCATGCTTTGGTCTGTGAAATAAGTTTAACATACACGTTCAACATCCTTGTGCACTATTACAGGGCCTTGAAAAACTGTTTGAGTTACAGACACGAAACAAGGGTGACCATCCTAATGTTCCAAGATAAAATTTTGCTTCTTTCCCCAATTTCAGCAATTGTTATCTATGATGCTGTAATGCTTTGTCTGCTTCAAACGCCTTATCTGCTTCAAAAATCACAGCTATATATCACATAGACCTTAATAAAGAAAATATGACTGATACCATGCTTGTATTTGTCAAAAGCTAAGAAATGTTTTATTCTTTCATAGATTTTGCTGCTAGCCAACCTACCAGTAGGTTGAAACATTCTGGAATATTTCCATGACTACAAGGTTAGAAGTAATTTTATGACTTGCCAGAAATCAGATATTTATACACTCACCCTTCTCAGCAAGTATCTCAGGGGCAACATAGGTTGGTGTTCCACACACAGTAAATATGGGTTTTGTAACCAGCTTTGCAAGGCCAAAATCTGCTAGTTTCAGTGTAGTAGACTTATCTGCGTTGTGCTGAACCTATACTCAATGAAAAAATAAATATTTAGTTTGCAGGCATTTCAAGATTGCCTGGTAGATAAAGGAAGTAGTACTTTTATAGTAAAGAGTAAGAGGTTCCAGTAACGGTACCTGCAAGTAAAAGAGAAAGAAATGGAAACCACATTTTGACAAACAGTATTCAGAAACTTTTCTCTTTCCACATAAATAGATGGCACATGTAGTTAGGAGGAAAAGCACTAATGGAAAAGGACAACTTTGCTCTACAAGTTCTGGCACACATTTCCAAGAAATGAAAAGGAAGAAGACCGAAAACAAAGGGGAATGAAGCACAGATTTATTTTTCCCTTTAGGAAAGTGAAGAGGAAAACTGTGGGCCTCAAGATGTACCAAGACAGGTTTAGAGTAGGCATTAGAATTTCTATACAAAAGGAATGGTCAGGTGTTGGAATGGGCTGCTCGGGGAAGTAGTGGAGTCCCCACCTCTGGAGAGGTTTAAGAGATACATCTAAGCTTCAGTGAAGGACACGGTTTAGCGATGGGACTTGCTAAGTTAGGCCCATGGTTGAACTTGATGATCTTGAAGGTCTTTTTCAGCCCAATTCTATGATTTTATAAAAGTGATATTTCCAAACACGCCACAGATTTTATGCAGACATCTGAAAAGTTTACCTGCATTGCAGGTCTAAAGTGAGAAATAGGGTTGAAGGAAGTGTTTTATTTTCTTTCCAAATTACTCTGCAAATACCTGCTGCCCTGAAAATAAGAGTCACCGTAATCACACAGTAAGAGCAGGAAAAACTGATCCAACAGAATGCTCTCCAACACGCCTTTCCAGCAGTTTCCACCTCCTGCATCCACACAGATTCTGTGTGCATGAGTGTTTAGCATTAATTTGTAATGCAGCTAATGAAACATTATTTTGAGAGAAAGTACTGAAAGGTCAAGTCATGAATAAGGTAGCAGGATAATCAAACACATCGGTATTTTTAATGCTGGTTACTGAAACTCAAATATTCTTTAAGTAAAAACAAAAACATTTTTAATGAGAAATTACCTGTCTCTAACTGCGAGGCAAAAGGACTTCACATGACTACAGGAAAACCAAGAAAATCTGTTTTCAGGTTTTGAACACACAGAGCAGAATATGATGTGACAGAAATGCTTCAGGCTTTAACACCTCATACTTTGCCATCAGGCAGTGCTTGAGGCAGCCAAAAATTCAAGATGCTCATTTATAACTAGGGGTACAGACAGGATAAAATTTGCACTGCCCTACATTACAGCCAATTAATTCCCATTTATCTTCCTTACAGAAGCTGTAAGCACTCTTCCAGTTCTAACTAAACAAAAACTTTCGAGGTTTTTTCCTGTTTAAAGAAAAAATGAAGTGTTTCTCAGTGTGAAGAAGAGCTGTGCAGACAAAGCTTCCGTAGGAGAAAGATAAAATGCTACCTTCTCTTTTATTGAATTTGTTAATTTCATGAAGGTTTTTTTTGTCATCACACAATGCAGGCTCCACAGCTAACAAAAATGAAAAACAACTAACAGTTATTTTCTAGAGCAGCATCTATCCACAAAATCAATATTTTAATCATGTGGTCAACAGTGGTAGAAAGTTACCAAAAAAAAATCACAATTGAAATACTCAATTTCATTTGTGCTACGTGAGCACAAATACACTTTTTGACCATGTATATGAGGATTTTCAAATTACATAAGGAAATGATGTCACACATGGAATTTCTACTAATATCCTGCACTGCACCAGCACTAATAACCCTGGAAAGTTTATACAATTGAGTTTTTTGGTTTGTTTCTTTTAATCAAATCAGCAAGGGGAGAATATACAGGTCTGAAGTCCAACCTGTAAAAGCCAGTAGTAATTTTGCTTGAAATATACAGTTACACTTTTTACAAGAAAGCCATAGCCCTAATCTCACATCGGAGCACAAGGTGGCAATACTGCACCACATGTTTGTGAGCACAAAAATCACTGAACTTTCCTTTTACTTCACCGAACAGCCAGGAACACCATGCGACGCAGATATATTTTCACAGCTTTATGATAATAATTTCTAAGACAGCATGAAATCTGTCAGCATGTCTGGAAACCTCAGCATAGAACTCCTCAGCATCCTCACTCAAAATAACTCAAGGGCAGCACAGACCAATTGGGCATACACTTCATCCCAAATGTTGTGTTCTCCAGTTCACCTTTCCATCACCTGGCAGCAAAACAGAAACTGAGGCAAATATGCTTTTTTCAAAGAAAGGCTTCTCAGGATATTCCCTCTTGAGCGTTTACTTACAGAGTAACACAGAAATCTCTTCTCAAAAGAGATCTAACCCCTGACTTCTGCCATATATGCTTTGAAATGGTGCAAAGCAAAAACTCTAACATTAGAGGGTCATACTGCCTTTACCACGATACCTGTTACAGCATCTGTATTCAAGACTACACAAAAACGGTTCCACAAGTTCTTTCAAAAGTGCTGCCTCATCTTACCTGCCTAAAGAGCTAACTGAGATGAGGAAGAGCAGCATTCAAATACACTTTGTCAACAGATGGCCAGCTTAAGCCAAACAAGTACTTGTGCCATTCAGCTGCAAGGTAAGCCAGCAGTGGTAGCCCCAAATCAAAGGGAATCAGAAATGCTTGCTACTCTCTTGAACACAGGATATCCAAATATTGTCTGTGGATTTCTAGCCATACACCTGAAAGATTGTATTATACTAACACAAAACAAAGCTTGTTTTCAAAAAGGGATAAATCTGGTCTTTTCCTTTTTTTCCTGTTTGCTGATAACTCCAAAGTTCTTGTTTGTTTTCACATCTACATTGGGAAATCCATCAGGGTGTTTAAAAGAGGACTTAAAACATTAATATTCCTCTTTATGCATGTGTGTTTAGTAGTCCAGATCCTCATATCAACATAATGAAATCAAGCTGATCCATGGGACTTCTTGTCTATTACAACAAGAGCTAAGGAAAAAGCACTTCTTACGCATTGGAGCTTTCAGTCATCCCACACTGGTAGACAGAAGAATCTCTCCATCTCTCACGAAGAAATATCTCAGAAAATAAGCTGCCTAGCTTTATCATACTGAAAGCACCCAGCAGGACACTTTTTTTCTTTTTTTAATGTCTTTATCAATGACTTAGACAGGCATACTGAGCACACCCTCAGCAAGTTTGCTGATGACACTAAGCTGAGCGGTGCAGTTCATGAGATTCAACAAGGCCAAGTGCAAGATGTTGCACTTTGGTCGAGGCAATCCCAGATATGCTACAGACAGGGAACAGAACTCATTGAAAGCGGCCCTGCAGAGAACTTGGTGGTCCCAGTAAATGAAAAGCTTGACATGAGCTAACATTGTGCATTTGCAACCTACTGAATCCTGGGCTGTGTCAGAAAAGGGGTGGCCAGCAGAGCAAGGGAGGTGACTGCCCCCCTCTGCTCTGTCCTTGTGAGGCTTCGTATAAATCACTTGTGTCCAGGCTGGAGCTACCAACACAGGAAGGATGTGGAGCTTTTGCAACAGGCCCATAAGAAGGCCGTGAAGATGATCAGAGTGCTGGAGAAACTCTCCTACAAAAAACGGCTGGGCTTGTTCAGCTTAGAGATGAGAAGGCTCTGGGAAAACATCAGTGCAGCTTTGCAGTATTTAAAGGGAGCTTATAAGCAGCAGGGAGATTGACTTTTTACAGTCTGATAGTGAAATGACAAAGGGGAACGGCTTTAAACTAAAAGAGTGGAGGTTTAGATTAGATATTAGGAGATCTTCTAGAGGGTGGTAAGGCACTGGAACAGGTTGCCCAGTGGATGCCCCATCCATGAAACCTATTTAATGCCAGGCTGGATGGAGCTCTGGGCATCCTGAGATAGCAGTTGGCAACTCTGCCCACAGCAATGGCATTGGAACCAGATGACCTTTAAGGGCCATTCCAACCCAAGCCATTTTCTGATTCTACAGTTAAACAGGATTTTAACTCCAATGCACTTGGAAAACTGTGACAGCGTTTTTTGTATTTGTAAATAGTGTCACAAAACCAAAGTCACTTCATAAAAAGGTTATGCTTCACAGTGTCATACACATGAAAACATGAAGAAAAAAGGAGGAGCAGGAAGAGAAAGAAACTCAAACTCATAAGCAGCTACAACACTGTTACTGTGCTTGGGACTGGTACAAGGATATAAGTTTACGGTCACAAATACAGAAATATGCATGCCCAACATCAAAAAAAGGGGACAGGGATGTGGCTTTACATTTTCTATAATTTTAACCTGGAAAAAGATTCTCTACACTAAGTTTCTGACCCACAAGACCACCTGTGACATTAAACAGCAGCCCCTTAGCTAAAAATCTAGTTAGGAAATTCCACTCCCATGCATTTCCAGTTAGCCCTAAAGAGGGGCCCACCTTATTTTGTGAGACCAAATACACCACACTGCAGAAGCTTGGTAGCAAAGGCTTTCTTGCTGAACATTTAATCCTACGCCAGGTGATTCTGTTAGTGGAAAGGGTGGGTTTCAAAGCAGGTGTCTTCACACCAGCTGTCACACAGATTTTGTTTTGGTAGCACAAGTCACCACCTTTCTGCCTCACAGCTATGCTGCAAGGAGTTTGAAAGCTGTGAGCAGACACAGTAATGAAAGACGGAGGGAGAAAGGCAAAAAGGATACTGGAGGGCTGTCACGGAAGTCTTTAACTAGAGAATATTGCCATAAGAGCAACAGGAATAGCACAGCAAACCAGTAAAATCAGGTTTCAAGTTCCTGTGTGAACAATTTCACAATTCACTAGACATCAAAGTATATTTGCACCTTTTCCTCTGTAAGGAGGGAAATAGTTTCTCTTCTTTCCCTGGCTGCTTATTTTTAATCAAACCTCTGGACTAGATTAGATTGGATATTAGGAAGAACTCCTTCACAGATAGGGTGATGAGGCATTGCAACAAGCTGCCCAGGGAGATGACAGTTGCCATTCCTGTAGGTAATCAGGAGCCATGTGGACATGGTATTAAGGGAGAGGGTTTAGAGGAGGAATTCTTAGTGTTAGGAAATGGTCAGACTTGATGACCTTGAAGATCTTTTCCAACCTAAATGATTCATTAAAAAAGTAAGGGCCTATTTCTGTCCTCTGTGCACAAATTGCCTAGGGAGACCAACCGAGACAGAAATCTGTGGTGTAACAATGTGACGTGAAGCAAGAGCTATCCCAGAACCAAGGACAAAAAGGAGACATTGCAGGATGTCAGCACTTCCAGCAGACAGCTTCCAGCCCTTCGCCCAATAACAGCAGATAAACCCATAAAATTTGCTTCACAAATGGTCGTTATGGTTCAGTTCTGGCTGTCACTAAGCTCAACTGGAGGTGTCCTTCTACTCTAAGGAGTCAGCACACTAAAATTCAAAAAGCCAGAAACCTGCTCAAATGGCCTGTATTTTTAGGGGCACTTCTTAGATATCTGATGAGCTAGCCAATATTACCAACAATCTACAGAATCATTTGACTTTTTGAATATACTAACTTAAAAAAAAAAAAGCTGTTTCTGAAACAGCTATTCAACCAATTAACAAACAAGGGGAAACCGGAAGAGGTAAAACGTTCTTTCTTGTTTTGTTTGTAATGCAATTCTTACATGACAAAATACCTCAACAGTGGGGGGGCAAGGCTGTCCTTGAAATACATTTTCTGTGCTTTCAGCCAGAGCAGGCAACAAAATGACTTCTGTACTACAAAAATTCGCCACTGCTCATGGATCTTTGTATGGCAGTGCTGTGAACTACAAGTGAAAACCATCAGATGAGACCCGAACCATGCCTCTCTTTACACTTATTGTATCACTGTGAAGATTACACATGATACACAGAGAAGCATCTGGTCTCATATGTTTCATATGCACCAAATTAATTTCAGTAAAGAGGAAGGAGCAGAACCTGGCTTATAATTGAAAATCAGCTTCTGGAAGAAATTCCTTCAGGTCTGAGTAAAATTTTGCTCTAATAGCAGAACAAGGGAAGATGGCAGGGTCCAGAACCATACTTATTTCTGCAAACCAGCTACTTGCACTCCCTTTTATTTATGCAAACACACCACTTAAGCATTTCGTCAGACTAATCAGAATGTGTAGCAGGACCAAATATAAACACCACTGGTTAATCAAAAGGTCTGGATACAAACCTTACAGGCCCGGCTTTGTTCCACCTTTGCACAGCCTACAGGCTACACTGCTGCCTTTCTCCAGAAATTCACACTTGCTAACATTAATTCCCTTAAGGAACTGACTGGCACATAGGACTAAATTGTCTATTATCCTTTTTTGGCTAACTACAATCTTCCATCAGCAGATCAAATTAGCTCTGTTAGAGAAAAGCAAATATTTGATGACTGCCTGTGATGAATTTTGGAACCTAGGAGAAGAGCGTAACAAATGACTGGCAAGGAACAGTTGTTTATTTTCACACTCCTATAATGGGTGTCATACCAAGAGTCAATATTGAAAACATTTCTGTGCATATTTACATGAGAGTAAGTCTCCTACTTCAGCAAAGAACATGATAGAAGAAAAACTTATAGAAATCACTACAGTAGAGCACTACCACAGTGCTCTTCAGGACGGGTGACTGCAGTGGACAAGAACTCTTACCAAATGTATTAAAATGGCTAATGTCACTTATTAATTTTGATCCACAAGGAAAACAGCTTATGATTCAGTACATGCTTTGTGAATGCAAAACATTGAAGCTTGGGTACCTAAATCCAGATGACAAACAGCATGGTAGAATTTCAGAAAAATACAAATATTCACTAGCCCTGAAAGCCAGGCTATTTTCATTTGAATTTCTACTTGCAAACATCATCATCTGCAGCATACTGTAGATGTATGCAAAATGATCTGAAAAGCTAATTTCATTTCAAGGTTGCATTCACTTTCCCAAGCAGTTCTGCGACAGTGTATTCTCTCTGCATATTCTTTGCATAAAACTATTCAAACATCCATAATAAAAAGGAAAATAAATGCGACTCCTGCACAATGTTTGGAAATGCTTACCAAAAGGTTCTCTGGTTTGAGGTCCCTGTGGACAATGTTCTTACTGTGAATATACACCAGGGCTTCACACAGGTCAGTGATCATGACAGCAGCATCGTGCTCTGTGAACTTCACACTTTCTATGATTGCATCAAATAAGTCCCCTCCTGGGACATACTCCAGGATTAGATAGATCTCAGCCTCCGTCTCATATACTTCAATTAAGCTTACTATATTGGGATGAGAAAGACTCCTAATGATCAGAATTTCACTTTCCATCATGTCCTCCTTCCCCTTCAGCTTGGATTTATCAACAATTTTCATGGCGTATATCTGATTTGAGTCACAGCGGCGACATTCCTTCACCACTGCAAAATTCCCATCCCCAATAGTCCTGCCAATCTCATAGTGGTTTTCTACATCAGTTCTGCTTTTTATAGCATGCCTTCGGCTGGTGATTTCCAGTCCCTGAGCCTTGTTTTCTTCCTTATTCAATCTACGCTCTCCTGTTTTCTCTCGTCGTGTCATGTCACTCTCCCTATGTACAGCATTTCCCTCCCTCCTGGCACATTCTTCTTTAGCCCTTTGTCCCTCTCTACCATCCTTATGCGTTTTAGATGGTTTCTCAGCATCCCTTGGAGTGTCTTTTATTAGCCAACCACTTTGGTTTGTTACACAGCTACTTCCATTTTCTTCCTTCATTTCATGAGCTATCTGACGCCCTTCTACAGCATTCTTCTTTATTTTTACTACTTCCTTCTCACGGTTTTCATGTTTCTCCAGATCCCTTTCCTTCTCAATGCTCCTTTTTTGTTTTTCCAGTCCTTCATTAACACTCCTATGTAGAGGCTTCCAGGTCCTCCTACAGCAGTTATCTTTCCAGCCAACGTCTTCATCCTCTAGAGGAATTTCTGAAGCTTTCTGGCAATTCCTGATTTTTGCATTTCTTTCTACGTGGTACCTCTGACACGCACGTGCATTCAGGTCTGTGCTGTCAAATGAAGCCTCCGCCTGCCTTTCCCTTTGCAACTTTTGCCTGGCCTGCCTTTCCCGTTCACACTTCTCACACCTCAGTACCTCCACTGAACTCTCTTCTAACCCTTTCTCAGGACTCCTATCTTGGTTAAGGTACCTCTCATCTTCTCGAGCTTTTCTAGAAGGCCTCACTCCTTGTTCACCATTCCAACTCCCTCTGGTCCACTTTTTTTTGGTTCTCATTTTTTCTTCTTGCCTCGTCTTGGATTGATTTTTTCCAGCTACCATTTTGGGAGACACAGCATCACTGCAGGTCTTGGCAATTTCCACCTCATCGAAGCCACCATCCACTTTTGAAGCTTTATCACACAGCCTGCTCTTCAGTTTTTGGGACTGCTCCTCGTTCTGCTGAATTGCACTGGCAGCATACGGATTTTCAGGACAAAGTTCTTGTATTGCCACTTCCAGGTTCTTCAGTGTAAGGGGCTCCCTGCCCAGAGCTATGAATGCATCACCTTCTCTGAAGAAGTCAGAAACACTTTGGATTTCTCTGCCCCTTAGACTGTAAAGCTTTCTCACACGATCATTCTTCCAATGTGGAAATCCCAGAGCTTCTGAAATGTCAGCCATCAGCTGTTCAAAGGTCTGCACTGATCTCCTGTTCAGAAGCAAGGTTATCTTTCTCAGCATATGCCCACAGGGTCTCACCACTGTAATAATCCTTGGCTTCACAGGACTGTGTTCTGAATGTACAGAGTGAAAATCATTCCGGGCATTAAAACATGAAGATCTACAACTGCTTGCATTCACACATTGCTTTCCACAGTTTCCACGACCAACAGGAGGACAAGTCCCACGCAGTTTCCTCTCTGTTACCTTTGAGCTTGCACTTTGTGACATATGCTCAAACATGCTTCGGTGTCCTAAAGCAAAGAAAGAGTGGGTATGTTATTCATTTTGCATCACTAGATCTTTATGAGTAATATTTCCTATGTAAGTGCTGAGGTTATAAACTCAAAGTCAGGATACTTGCATTCAGTGCTTCAACGAAGCCACTAAAAAGTAACTTCACACACAGGCAACTACAGGTGCTGTTTGTGAGGAAATACATACTTATGTTTGTGAGAAAACATAAATACAGGATTTACAACAAAGAGATTGTATTTAGAAAAAATACAGTGCCTAAATGCCTTCATCTGCTAAAAATCCCCCTAAAAAGAGGCTTACTTGTTTAACATCCTTTTACAAATTTACCTCCCACAAACTTACTAGTTTCCTTCCTGAACCCAATTACAATTTTCACCTCTAAACCCTGCAGCAAGTTCTATAGTTGTACTGCATGAATTAAAAGATATTAATTAGTTTTGTTTTCAAACTGCTATCAGACGAGTATGTGTGTGCAACCTTATACTCTTTATAAGTACCTCCCCTCTATGTTCCCTGGACCACTTGCTTAGTTTCTAGACTTCTATAGCAATTATATTAAGTTATTTTATAGTTATTTTTATACTATTTTTTTCAGTACTTTTATTGTATTTTTTTCCTTAAAGAAAGGCCATCTTAATTCTGTTTGATATTTTGGTTTGACATTTTCTTCTAAAAACGTAAGTAAAACTACAGAGTCTTGAATAACTTTCAAGGACAATGATTCTTCCAACATTTCACCTTTGAACACCAAAGAAAACACAAAGAAAATTCTTCACCATTCTTCACATGTATTAATGAAAAGGAAGATCTAAAAACACGATACATGGTTACGGCCAAGTCATCGCATAATTCAGTTTATAAACTCAAGAACAAGCTAAGAATATCACTGTAAGTATTCAGATCTCATGTACTTATTAAAACTTGATTGCCAGGCAATTCTTTTCAGTCTCAGGAAATAAATGTCTATGATGAGATCACAGAATGCTTCCAACTCCATTTAATAGTCTTATAATTCAGTAAGGAACAAACATTTAATGAATTTGAACTAACAGGCTCAACCCAAAGGAAAAGAATCACAGTGATTACTGTACTTTACCAGGAAATTCCCATGCTTATCTCCCAGAGAATCCCACCCACTTTTAATACATCATTATGACTACACAGCCACATGACAGGGTTACAATCTGCAAAGGAAAACTCATGCATTTGACAGCTCCTCTTGGGGCTACAGGTAAGACAAGTGTTCAAGAGCTCTAGCAAGCTGAAACCTATCATGTTTTGGTTTTCAACTGCTGAAATGCCATTTTCAGTATTTCAAGCTCTGTATTTTTTCTTTCTTCAAGGTAAAACAGAGTGAAAAGCACCTAGGAGAACCAAGAGATGTTGCTGCAGGCCCCCCCCTCTGCTACTGCCTACTGTTTAGTGCTATGATGCTGGCATTCCTTCGTTGTGATGCTCTCACCCCTAAGTGCTGTGTCCCCCTCAGCACGTCCCATAGCTCTCGGCTTCAATCCATCCCTCTGCCAAACAAATATGTATTTTCTTCTCCAGATAAATATTACGAAGACACCCGGCTGCCAGTATGCTGATCGAAGACGTAAGCAATTATATAAGAGCTATGTGACTAATGCTTGGTGGTGGCACAAGTTATTTCTGTCTTCATTCTAGTTTGTAAGGATGATCTTGTTACTGAAAGATGATAACGTGCTAGTAATTTTTAAAGCAGGTATTTACATCGTACTCAGAATAAAAGCCAATTGTGAATGGGGGGGAGGGGGTGAGTCAGATGTAATAATAGTTCTTGAAATATTAATCAATTTCAGGCTACGCTGGCTATCAGGAACTGCTGAAACTCTGAATTTAATCAGCGCTTTCAGATTCTTGTATACCCACTGTCAAAGCATCACCTTGCTTACAGGAACAGCACGTGACATTTTTACAGCTTATTATCTTGATGCAACACACAAACAATGCTGCACTAAGAACGACTTCCCATAGATTACGTTCCTCCCAGCTCTGTTAGCATTACCAAGCCTTTTGCAAACCATTCATTTTAAGTGCCTGGTTACACTGTTGATTATTTCAATTACATCAATAATGTTTCTTCTCTTCACTATGTCAGCTAAGCTTCAAATGGAAACCACATTTATTTTTTATTCTATAGCTAACAGAGCAAGAGCAGTTTTATTCAATTAAAACGAACAACCCAGGAACGTGCTTTTGTGCTTGTTAAGCTGCCTTCATTCCTAGCCAAAACAGCTTGACACAAATCATAAGTTAAAACACATATATAACCATTTAAGGAGTAAGAATATTATCACATCTTTTTCTAACAGGAAAAAAAGAAGTTACATGAATGCCTAAATAAACACAAAGTTATCTCCTACTGTTTCCTGAGGGAAGTGGGAAGTGCCAAACTTTGTCAAAGCGGTTGCAATGACTAATCTGTGTATTACATAAACTAAAAGATAATTTCAATTGCCTGTTGCAGCTATGCATTTTATTCATTTTCTAGTTAAGCAAATTTTAATTATCTGATGTGAAGCAAGCCCCAGTCTTCCAGGAAAGAACAACACAAAGCAACAGCAAACATTTCTAGAAAGCCTTTAAATATCCTTAATGAATCCTAAAGCTTCAAATCATATTGCTTGAAACCTCGTTTCTATATTTAAACAGAAGTGGGAGAGAAAGGAAGAAGGAGGTGGGACTAGAAACACACTTCAATGAGTCTGAGTGCTGGCAACTGATACATCAGAGAATAAAACTTGTTTTCCTTTTCACTGTCTTTGTGAGAGCTAATGGTTATTAAAATTTATAAGAAATAAGTGTATTTTATATGCACAAATGCATGCAAATGGAGTGGTTATTCTGTTTTGCTTTTTAACTATATACACTTGCAAACCACTAAGTATTAAAAAATAGGGCGATACAGAAGATGAAGGCAGAGACGTAGGGGAGCAGCAGGGCTGAGACTGCTGCTGGAAGGGCAGAAGCACTGTGTGTCCCACCTGAGCCATCCAAGCTGGCACTGAGAAAAGAAAACTAGGGCTCAGAGCAGTACAGCCTTCCAGATGAAGATGACATGATGGTCTTGTGGGGTAAATCGATCACATCAAGTCCTTAAAGGAGCAAGGAGGATGAGACAGAGGCATTTGAGGACCCAAGTACATAGCAGGAAGAGTTCAGCTGTCTGCTGACCATGGTGCAAGTGCTTCCTGGAGAAAATGTTGGTTACTGCATGGAGCACAGCTTCTGGGGTTCATTTATAAAAGCCAATTCAAAGCCCACTTGAAAAGTCACAGTCAATTCTAACGGGAGTGGAAGGTGAGTGTGAAGTATACGATGGAAAAGCATTAAATTTCCTTTAGAAGACCCCCCCTTGTAGGGGTTTGGTTCACTTAAGCACTGAAGAACATGCGCAACAGAGTTTGCCAGAGGTGTCCAATCATGACAATTAAAAATTTATTGCTGCTGTTTACCCTTCAAAAGTTACCCCTTCCTTTGGCTAGTCCAAGATTTGCTCATTAATTAAAATATTTCCACTCATCTTACATTCCTTCTTGGCTCTCCAGTTGGAGATCACAGTTTCAGTAATTAACTGAATGGTTTACCCAGCAGCTAATTCTGCTATCAAGGCACAGGTTGTCATGCAATTAAATTTTTACAAGGAGTATTACAACACAATTGAAAGCAGAAAGAAATACTGAGGTAAGACTGAGTTATGGCATCACATTCTGTGAGTAAAATGTTGCTACTTAAGCCCTGTACTTTATTTTGAGGACTTTGGATCCACATGAGAGTCTTCACTCATGAAAGCTCCCTAAAAAGTTATGAGGATTACTCACACAAATAAAGCTGCACATGATAGAAATTGTGTATTGGGAGTGGTTTTGATGTATTGGTCCCAAAACAGCATACTTGAGGCACTGTTTCAAAGAGGAAGTGAAAGAATAGCACTAAAAGCTGCCTTTCCCTTAGGCCCCAGAAATTCCTATTGATGATACACAAAACAAAGATGCCAGGGTGGGAGAACAGTCTCAATCTGAACCAACTCTTCAATTGTGCTGAAGTAATAAAAGCATCTTCAAGTAGTTGGGAGCAAAGAATCTCCTCAACCTTGAACTCAGAACAGCAAAGTGCATAACGGAACAGGTTACCAGCGTGCATCAGCAGCCAGATGCCCTGGAAGCCTGCTATCTTGAGCTCCTTTACTTGCTGGAAATCATTAAATGTTGCAAGTTTCAGGGCTAGCCTACACCGTTAATGTCCGAGACTGAAGCAGCAGCATGACCAGTCTTAAGGCACTAAATTAGTTACACGGAAACAAAATATGATCACAGGCATCCTTTTACAGCAAGTAAATTTTACATGGGCATTATTTACAGCTCTACAATTGGAAACACTGGTGTTAATTTTTTTTTTCTTCTCTCTCTCCCTAAATAGCCATAGCTCCCTGTCTTTTCTGCCTTCCTGATCACTGTGCCTCCCTGCCAGACTTTACAGCATTTTAAGAGATTTTCTTTGAGTCAAGAATTTATTACAGTAACAATGAAAGGCTGCTACCATGCATCAAATAACATCCTATGCAGAAAAAGGAAGTCAAAACTCACAAGGTGTGGATAGAGACAGTGTTAAAGACTGCAGGGCAATCCCAGCTGGCTCCTGAGAAAGCTCTAAAGGCTTACACGGCTGAGATCCAATGAAGGCCTTTAGGACTCAAGCATGCCTTAGCCCTAGCAGGATCAGGAATTATTTGTGAAATGTGGGATAAAGCGGCCTGGAAAATGGGTTAAAAATGGAAGTTGACAAGGGAGGAATGCAGAAAAAAAAAAAAAAAACCAGAACACCACCACAAAAGGCAATGGGATGTAGAGTTTGTAGGGAGAGAACAAGATTGGGAGTAGGAAAAGGACCTTGCTCTTCTGATATCACCATTCAAAAGCCAGCCTCCAAGTAGCTGAAGAAGGAAACCTAGCTGAAGTTTGCTATGAGACAATAAGAGAAAAGAGAAGACCAAGTCACAAGTGGGGACTGGGACAGACTGCAGAGAACATGGCAAATAGGCCCATGGTTAGATCCTGACTAGCAGCAATTTCTGGGAACTTTGCTGACCCAGTGAGAGCAGATGGAGACTGTAATTTGGATGCAATAAAACATGAGAATATGAGCAGGCTGGGAAGTCAACCTAGGTGCTGAACTTTGGCAAAAGGACAAGACTGGGAGCTGTAACAGAACCACCCTCACCCCCTGGCCGGCTTCTCTGCAGTTCTGGTTATCTACCTCTTTCTATTGCCACTTCATTCCTTTGTAGATAAACTGGAATCAGGACTGCATGGACAAAAAGCACTCTCTATAGAAACTTAATCTCTGCAATTTGAAGAGTTGAAAAGAAGAATATAGGAAGAAGAGTTATACTGCCTAAGGGAGCACAGGCCTGGAGAACTGGGCAGTGTCGGAAGCAATTCTACAGAGTTTCAAAGCAACCAACTTAATCTAGATTTTTCAGAGTGAATTACATTCTGGTGACCCAAACAACATCCGGAGAGTTGATCTGCAGAACTGCTCAGTGCCCATACTTGTAAGGGAAGTTGCTAGAAGCTGTATGTCAGACACCAAGTAATACAACATAACACATATGTAACACTAAGCCAACCCCAAATCCTCGGCCTGTGCATCTCAGGTGACATTTCTGCCCACATTAAAGTTTTTTTCACTTCATATTTTTGTATCTTCCGCTGAACAAAACGCAGTCAATGTCCTCCCTTTAGTGCTTTCACAGAGATATCAACCCACATTTGCTGCTGGAGCAAAAGCCACAGCAGAAAATCCTACAAGTTAATAAACCAGCAATAAGAGCAGGGTTCAAAAAGCATGCAGTGAAAGGCATGAACAGCCAGGGTAAACTGCGAGCAGATGCTCATTATTACAGCTTCGTCCATCCTATGCACTGATGGAGCCAGAGACCCTGGGGAAAAAAGCAGCCTCTGATAATTTAATTAATGGTTATATCATAATACACAGGAACAGGAGTAGGTGGCAGCACCACTCATCAATAGTCATAAAGGCTTGACTTTGTAACCTGAATAATGTTAGATTCTAAGTACCTGGCCTGCTGGAAGTATATTGAGTAACTATGCACGTTTGGAATATCTTTGATGCTAAGACAGCTCTAAAACATACTACATTATAAATGTTACTGTAAATCATACTGGATCATAAACATGATCTACAAAAACAAACAAAATAAGCATGATCTAAATAGTTGTAGATGAAGTGTATTTTATCAGATGACAACAGAAATCAATCCATCATGCTGTTTGCATGTATTCCAATCTATTAGCTATTGGTGCAGCAGGAAAACAAAAACACATTCAATCTTCCAAATACTCCTTATCACGTGGACACCTTCAAGAACAGCTGTAATACTATCACAATCAAAAAAGGAATTTAGTTTAATCTCTACAGGCATCACTTCAACTACCCTAGTGGGCATCTCCAATCAAGCTCATGCCAGCATATTCGTGTTCAGTTTGTAGAAGCATAACAGAGATAACTGCTGACCCAGTCTAACTCAATCTACAGAAAACTAAAATCCCTCAGCAGCTCAGGCAGCATTCTAAGTCCACTGAAGAAAAAATAATCTGAACTTATCCACAAAAAGGAGAAACAAACTAGAATAACACATCTGCCTCATAAGTATACAGTTTTAGCCTTAAAAGATCCTATAAAATTAGTAAGATGGGCTTCCAAGTTCATTGTATTTCATGATTTCACATCAAGCATGCTTAACTTTGCATGCAGTATTATTTCTTAACTGTCAGCCCTGCAAATTCAGCTGTGTGTCAAGTTGGGTTCCTTCTTTCCCACACCTCACCAACAGAACTAAAGTTTCTGCTGGGCAAATTATGCCTGGTCCTATTAAGCAACAGCTAACGTGTCAGCTGTGAGGAAAGTCAACATCCTTAGAACTGATCATGAAGTACAAAAGAGTGGGAAACACACACATTCGCACCCACTCCCTGATCTCAGAAGCCCTAGGCAGGCACTGAGCAAGCTTTTGATTTTAAGAATGAAATAAACATTATGCCATGCAAATCACAAGCTAGACATCTCCAAATCTTTCTGTTCCCAAAACGTCTATTCTCATTCTTTCACATATTTACTTCCTTCTTGTCCATTTCCCTCTCTCTGTTCACTAACAGCTGTGGGACAGCAGCACCCAAAAAGCAGGCAGATGTAGAGATGTTAAGATGGGAAGGACTGTCTGGTGGGACAGCCTGGCTGAAGAATCTTGTATCCAACTGCACTACAGGCAAGGGAGGAAGCCTGAGGGATACCCACCCTGGATATTTGCTGTACCTACACGATCTCTGGATTCTTCCATTCTGAGGACTGATGCTGCCTCTGTGTCACCCACAGCCCAGCGTGGGTGCCAACCTGCAGTGAAACACATGTAGGAGGCTCAGCACGCAGGAGCATGTGACCGTATTTACTGTATTTGGGAATCATGAGGGATAAATGACATTTAGCAGCTATCCTTCCTTCTTTCTCCTTAAAGAAGGTAAACTTGACCGTTTTCCTTTTCTCTTCTTTATCTTCCCTGCACTTCTGTGAAATGCCCAGAGTCGCTGCTGCCCTGTTCCTTTCCCATCTGGCTCCCCCCAGAGACTGCTGCAGGGAGGCCAGATTTGCCCTGACGGTTTTACACTCCCTTTCCCCATCTGCCAATGGAGCTTGGGCAAAAATAACCCTCCTGGCCGCTCATCTGCTCCCCCTGCAGGCCCTCAGCAACCCCACCACACTGAGATTTTCTAAACCAAGCCATTTGTAATTAAAAAAATAAAATATTTACAGCAAACACAGATGGCTATTGCCATGTTAGTGTTAAACTGAGCTGAATCACTCAGATCAGCAGATGAAGGTAAAGATTACATGTAGTCTGGTAATGAGTCACAAGTGCCATCACTTTTATGGGGTTTTTTTTAGAGTAGAACTCCACTTTCATTATATATTCTTTCTGACATTTTAAGGGTAGAAAAATCAAAAAAGTGAGCATGAAGAAAGTCCTTTAAAGAAGTATACAAATGCATAATCTGCAAAGACTAAGTGCACTACGTGTGAAATCAATCAATGCTTTCAGACACACGAAGCTTGTTTAACTTATAACCCTGCAAAATGCCAAAAAAGGAACATTATGAAACTGCTCATTTCTTTCTTTTTTTTTTTTTTCCCCAAAGATGACAGGCAGAATATTTTACTGGGAAGAGACTTGCCTGCTTTTTGGCTTTTGACAGGTTTAGGGTCAGCCTCAGTAAGCAGAAAAGTGAGCTCTGCAGTCTGGGACCTTCCAGCACAAGAGGACAGAACTGATGGAGGGAAACAAAAGCATCTTACACAACAGCAAGGTTTGCCAGGATCCAGCTGGCAAAATTCTCCATCTGTTTCTCAAGGCTCAATGCACAGGCAGTTTCACTTCCACACAGATGCCCCTGACCTCTAAACTGCCACAGACGTAGGTTGCTCCGAAAGTAGTGCCTCCTATTTATTTCCATGGAAACTACAACAGATCCAAGGAGCACAATGACACCACTTGATAGAGCCAATTCTTAGCTACAAAGCACTGTTTTTCAACATCATCACCACCATCAGCTATGTATTTTCGCCAGCAGCAAACAAGAGCCTGCATGCCATGCTTATAAACGTCTGCACCAGCAGAGTTGACCTACTGTTGTGGTCTGCTAAAACACATCACTCGCCACCTCTCTGTGCTCACATCTACTGTTGGGTCTCCATAGACATTCAGCTAGTGGCAGTGAATGTCAGTTGGTGCCATGTTTTCCATACAGATGAATTCAGTGACACATCTTTGCTTCTTACAAGATTCCACATCAGATGCCTATTGGTCAGACTGCCTGTCTGCTGCCACCTTTCACATCACAACAAAAAGTAATGGGGTATTGGTGGGAAGATTCAACCCCTACTGCCACACCACCAACACGCACCTCTGACATCGTGGGCCAACATAACAAAATGGGAGGCATTACTTTTGGAGCAGCACTCATATTTCTAATTAATTGCTGCTGTTTCACCACAGGTAAGTTTCCACTGCTTTTTGTTACTCTTAGCCAGCTTTGTCTCAAACAAGTGAGCAGGAATCCTTTTCTTTCAGTTTGGGATTTTACTTCCATTGCTTCCTAAACCTCAACTCGATGACTAATCAGTTGCAACTGAGCAGACCCAGTGGAAAAATAGAGAGCATGCAGAGGTGTCACTGAGGGTTTAATTAGGCTTCCAGATCCTTTATTACCAATAACTTTGTAGCATAACTAAAGGAAAGACCTGCCAGAGCCTGATTCTTCATCTGCTTTATGAAAGGGCGATTCACCCGATTTTTTTACTTGAAAATCCAGCACATTCAGGAGAGGTTAACACACAAATGTTACAAACCTCACTGTTACAGAACTGTGTTTTCAGAGAAGAGTCACATACTGAAGTAAACATGGCAAAACAAATGGTTTTGCAATACTTTTAGAAGAAAATGGGTTTCCTAGGCAAATCTCTCAGGCCTGCATTAATTATACTTACAACGACAAGCAGAAAGATCAGGATTTGGACATTGCTGGACATTTCTCTGCATTTCTACTTACTATATCATTTGAGGTGACAAGAAAACTTAAGAAAAAAAAGGAATCTGAGTTCATGTGCAGGCTATCAATACTGACAGAATAAGAGACAGCATTTTCAGAATGATTATTGAGAGCTGCTTCTAAGAATATATGACATTGGCAATTGTTTTGCAATCCTTACCACAATTAGACAAGTAAATTACACTAGTAACAGAGGGAAACAGGTAAATGCACCTGACTTTCATTTGCAATGACGGTAAATTGCTGCTAGATAAGATGAAAAATTTGCAAATACTACCAAAGCCTCACATTTACATTAGAACCAGTTGAGGCAGAAGCTCTCCTGCCCTTTGGTTAGTATTTCCATTATCAGATGAACATTCTCCAAATGGAGAACGGAGCACATATTCTGAGAACAAAAAAAGCCTGGAGAACAGTATGACTTTACAATACAAGAAATGTCACATTCACCTTTCAACCATCATGTTCTCAGCTCTGATCCAAGTTACACTGGAGCTAATTAAAAGATCCACATTATCTTCAGTAAGAGCAAGAACAGAGCTAAGTGAGATTGCTAGTCACCATAATGTTCTTGTACTAATTGCATGTACAAGAAAATCCATACAACGCTGACTTGAAATGTTTTTAAGTGTTTAGGAATCAAGTCAAAGCAAAAGGGCAAAAGCAGCAACAGAAACCAAGTCAATTAGCCCTGGAACTGTTGGAAAAGAAGGAAGGACCACCAGCTTCCTTGTTTCCTACCACACGGCATGTATTTCTGTAGAAAACACACTGAGCTTAGTGATCTGAGAAATGGGGAAATGAATGCCACACAACTCCCCTCAGTCACCACGTGCTGAAAGCCCCACAGATGCCAAAAAAGTGAAGCTCCACAGAATGCAACTAGAAAAAGCAGCGGTGCAGCCATTACAAAGCAGACAGGGTCAGTGCTAAAGATACATTCAAAATGCAGCTTAGGGTGCCTGAAGCAATTACCTTGAAAAACAGCTAACAACAAGACAAGGTGACTTCTGCACAGTTCAAATTCAGAATCTTGAACAGTAGCCAATAAGCTGAATTAAAACCAAGTTATCTTCCCCGACAGTTTAAGCCCAATTATCCAATTCAGGTTAATGAACCACAGATGGAGATTCATCAGAAGCTATCTCTCAGCGGAGATGTGTCGGCATCCTATGAACATCTTCATGGCAAGTACTGAGCCATTCTGGTAGATCCACACCCACTGCACTGCAAGAAAGAAATTCTGTGGGATCAGTCCTACCCAAAGAGCTGCAGGATAGCTGTAAAACACAGCTGCTTCTTCAGAAGACTGTGACAAAGTTGCTGTAATAAGTGCACTTGCACCACAGAAAGCAGCTCTAACATGTGCTGTAAGCTTTGCTCTGCCTGCTGTTCTGTCAGTCTCTGCTGGTTCTCAACGTTTCAGAGTCAAAACTGCATTTCAAATACATAAAAAACACGTTGAGAGGAAAAAGCGGAGCTGAATAAAAAGATAAAAAGGAGGTGGGAAAAGAAACCCATATGCAACCAAACACAGGCATATGATTTTATTTCTACATAAAGCCCAAAGCAAAAGCATGCAAGATGCACTAGCAGATTCAGTATTAAACTCTTAGATTGGTCCCTCACAAAATAAATTCAAAAAGGCTCAGAGTTCAGTTACACTGTTGTTAGGTTTGCCTTATCTCCGGGTTTCCCCTTTTAATGAACTTCTCAGTACGCAGAAGTTTCTGTCTGTGAGGTTATTCCAAGCTCAGCATCTCACAAGATGAAAAACACCAGCCCCAAACCAGCAGCCCAGCCACATTCAGGGGCATTGCTCACTGTACGCCCCCAGAGCAAGGCAGAAATTAAGGCTGTGCAAAGTTAAGGGGCACCTCTCTTAGAAATACCGCTTCTGTTATTAAGAAACGAACACAACCGATCCCGCTACACAAGGCGACGCAACCGGGGAGGTTCGGCTGCCTCACGCCTCAGCACCCCGACGTGGGGCACCCCGACCCTCCACACCCTCCGAGCCCGCGCGGAGCCCGCGGGGGCGACTTCCAAGCCCACCAGCACTACCCTGCAGCCCGGCTGCGGCGCTCCCCCACCTCCCCACACGACCCTCGCGGGCCGCGGCGAGGCGGGAAAGGCACTCACCCGCGCAGTGGCCGTAGGGCCGGCAGCAGCCCGCCGCGGGGTGCAGCGGGGGCGGCGCGGCGGCCGGCATGGCGCGGAGCTTCGGCTCGTCGTCTCGCCAGCCACACCGCGCCTCCCGGCTGCGAGGGCTGGGAAAGGGACGAGAGGCGGCGGCGGGAGGCGGTGCCACGCAGCGGTCACACAGACGATCACGCCCCTCCGCCTCCCCGAGGCGGCCCGGCGGGCGGCTCTGCGTCGTTTGATTTGGGGTGGGTGAAGAAGGCGAGCGCTAAACCGTGTAAACAAAGCGTGTATTGAATGAGCGGATCTGTTATTGAGGTGAAGGAGGTGTAATTTTATAGCTGTGTGTACGTGTCTGCGCAGGGGAAAAAGCCAGGAGCTGAAAGGTCCTTTCATCTTGTAAAGAATAAGGAGAGTCGATGGCTGGAAGCTGAAGTCAGTCAAATTCAAATCACAGATATTATCAGTGAGAGTGAATAATCGCTGGCACAAATTACAGAATGAAGCTGTGTTTTCTTCCGCTCCTGAGATCTTCAACTAAGACAAGATCTCTGGAAAATACGCTTTATTCCAGTAGCAGTAATCAGACTTAGCACAGGGATAACTGGATAACATTTAGTGGGCATGTAGTAGGTCACATTAAAAAACTTAGTACTCCATCATCCTGGCCTCAAATTGTATAAGCAAGACAAAGCAGAACATGCGAAACATATCCCTTATGCTCCTGTTTTCTGAAAGATTTGTCCTGCTACCCATTTTAACTAATTTGCCTCCAATGATTTTACTTCCAAAGTGCTTCATCAATGCAACCTGACACACATTTGTTTTAGTTTTCATTAGTATCTATCCTGAAATGTAGTTTACTGTCCTTCTAAAGAATTGAGTGGGAAGACCTGGACAGAAAGCTCAAATACCCTCTCTGGCTCTTTGAGAAAGTGTCTAAATTTTGCTAGACTGTCTGGTAAAGGAAACCACGTAAAACAAAGTCTTAGATAAAATCTATAACATAAGCTAGTCAAGAAGTAGACTGTCAAAACCTGCATCATGTTATGATACCAAATCAGCATGTTGCTAACTAGAAGCTTAGCATAATTACACTTCTATTTAAAACCTGCCAGTTTGATTTCTAGTTATTTCTTGTTCTGTGCTTGTTTTTTTTATGTTTCCTTTGCCCCACTGTTTAAAGCTTGTTAAGCCTACAGTCATCATTTCTTTGCCTTGAGTACCAAAGTTACATTAAAGTCTTCAGGATTAGAACTGCCTGTCAGAGTCTGGGCTCCAATAAAGTCAATGGGAGTTGGATTCTGCTACTGCTCATCTTTCCTTTGGATCTGTAAGCAATTTCTGCAGTTCTTGGCATCTTGCTGCCTTCTGGATGAAGCAACTGTGACGCTGTTGGCATATTACTGGGGCATATTACTGTTTTAATAGCGATCACAATAGCAGAAGTATTTCCATAGTGGTAAAATAAAATATTTCATCTTTCCGAATCTATAAACAAAATACAGACAAAATATAAATTTAAATACACTCTAAGAGATGATTTCTCTTTCTCAACTTTCCTATGCATTATTAAGAGCGTGACTATGTCCAAAAAAGCAGACCAAGAATACGTCACTGTCTTGAGAATTCAGGGACTGTGATCTATTCCTGGCTTTCTAAATGCTACCATCAAATTACTCCAGATTTGTAAGTGACCTTTTCCACCTGTAAAATGTTGGTAATTACAGCTATTAACGAGATCTGCTGTAGATGCAAAATCCTTAGAAGGATCTTAGTATCAAGATCTTCAATTAGAAGACCTACGTATCAATCCTAATTATCTGGTTTTACTCCCTACAGCTGGTTTCCAAACTAAGAATGCAACACTGAAGCACTCAAAAGTCAGCATTGCTTGGCGACATGCACGTTCTTATGGCAGAATAAAAAGAGGTAAAAGGAGAATGCAGACTTCTGAAGACATCTCATTCCTATGAGCTTCTGGAAAATCGTTACCTCTGTTCAATGGACAGTGAAGCCTCTCTTTAATCCACTTTTCTACTAGCCAGTATCTCAGCCATCCCATCCCACTGCTGGATCATTTGCAACTTCCTGTCTCTGTCTTCATAAGCATAAATGAGACCAAAAGATTTGTTTCTCAGTGGTAGGCTTTTAATTTTTGAAAATACTTCGTGTCTTTGTTCACAAACTGAACTTACAGGCTAACAGCCCCATTTCCAGAAAGCTGTCAAATACATGTCTCTATGTGTTCCACACCCAGGTCATACACAGTCCCTAAACGTGGCAAGATGTAGAATAGAATAAAATAATATATATTATTTATTATATATATTATAATATATATATATTTATGCGGATATAACCTCAGAAAAATATGGTCAAGCTCTTTTAGAAAGAAAACCTGCTTTGTCTTGACCTTGTCCTAAATTCAGTGACTTCTTTCTGTCTTAGAAATCACCTGCTCTTTCCCTGTCCTCTTCCTGTCCCCTGAGACCCAGGCTGCTGCTGGCACCTGTTCTGTTTCAAGGATTGTATTTAAATTAAAGGAGATCTGTAAAAGAAAAGATCCTGCTGATCCTGTGGAGGAATTATTCTCTCTAAATGTTCATGCTCTGGCATTGCATTTGCGTGTTTCTCATCATGCTCTTAGGAAAATTTAATTAAACTAAAACCCACTTATTTTTCTTTTCATAATGGATCTATTAAGTTGTACCCCAGATATGACAATTCTTTCTGATATCACAGCATACTACTTTGAGAATGTTAATTCACCCCTACACATATCAAGTCTGGAAAAAGTAGCAAGAGCTGAGGGACAAATGAACTATGTATATTTTTTTGCCTCTGTTTTCTGTGTAAATTAAAAGGCATTACAATTGCCAGAGACAAAAAAAAAAAGCAAAACAAGAACAAAACAAACAACTAAAAACACCCACACACAACAACTTTAAGCTTAATTTCTTCTTCATTTTCAGTGTCTGATGAGGGTTGTTTTCCAAATGTCCAGACATCTGATCTAGAAAAATGAACAAATCAGCATCAAAGTAGCAGTTTCATCATACATTTTCAGTAATGAAAATGTTAGCTTGTCATTTCTGTGAGAAAGTCATTTGTACACAATGCTTTCCAGCTTGCTAACAGTCCTCGACGAGGCAATTTAAGCTCAACATCTTGAGACCCTGCACTGTAACATAAGCTGCCCTCAGTCCATGAAGAAAAGTTTGTGTATCCTTTTCAGATGAATCTCAGCACTGTGGCACAGGGCTATTCTAAACACACAAGAGCCAGTGGCTGCCTTGGGCGTTTTAAGCTTTGTCCCATCGTGTGGCTCCAGCCAACACAGAACTTGAAATGCAGGCATCTGTGACAGGCATCCTGACACAGCTGCTATTGGCAGAACTACAGAGATGATTTCATATTTGCAAAATGTCTGTATTTTAAGTAAGACAGCAGTTAATATGTCTGTCTTTAAAAAAAGAACCCGATGCATTTCATACAAAAATAAAGACAAAACATTTGACCTTTAGAGAGGGCTGGAAATAAGACTAAAATATATCTTAACTGAGATCTCACTGAACCATGTTTCTATCTCCTGTTTTATGGCTTTAATATATGAAATACAAGGGGCAAAAGATGAAGGAATTAATATGGATGAAGGTGAGAGAGGCCAATGAAAGTCAGGTGCTGTTAGAACTCTGGAGGCAATTTTTTCAGGCATTCTCAAGAAGTAATAAAACGTCAGTAAAAAAGTGAAACAGGGAGGCATTATCTAAAGCGCAATAAAATCATGCCTCACTACATGGAACAGGATGGATTTTAGCCTCCGTGCTCGACAATTATTTTAAAAAATCAGAGTTTACATCTATGCTATTCCATAGATGTGCACCAAATGTAATGAAGAAAATAACTGCCTACAGAAACTGAGTCCTAGTACCTGAATGGAACCAAGAAAAGGTATCATTTGGCTAAAGCAATGACATTACAGTCATTTACACAATAGCACTGAAAAAAATCACAAAATCAAGACATCCAAAACTTCATTCACACAGTAGACCAGACTCAAAGCAAAACCCCAACTTTAGCAACTTACCACTGTGCAACCAGGAATAATTGCAATTTACGTAACCCTGTTCTTCTTTTACAAAATCACACAGGATGGCCAGGGTTGGAAGGGACCTCAAGGAATCTCCAACCCCCTGCCACATGCAGGGCCACCAACCTCCCCATTTAATACCAGCCCAGGCTGCCCAGAGCCCCATCCAACCTGGCCTTGAACACCTCCAGGACGGGGCATCCACAGCCTCTCTGGGCAGCTGTCCCAGCACCTCACCACTCTGTGTAAAGAACTTTCATAGTAAAGAACTTTTCAGAACTAACTTTTCGTTTAAAGCATGTATTCAGAAAAAAAAGCACTCTAGTTTCACAAAGTAAGCTGTGTTATCTAACATACTGACTTATTTCAGTTTCTAAGTCTAATATCAGCATCAGTTGCAGATTATTAGAAGTTGCAGTGGAAGGAGTTTTGATAATATTGCAATTTAGGCAATAGTTTGATGTGGTGGGGTGATTCTCAATAGATTGCTTTCAAAAGCAGTTGGTATGTTTTTGGAAGACAGACTTAGTGGTATCAAATCAGTAGAAGCGTGACTGACTGATGTTCCCTTGCACCCTGAATTTGTGTAATTCCTGTGCTAAATGAAGAAATGCTGGATTATGACTCTTGCCCTCTAAAAAGACTTGCAGGGTAGCATGATCCTCATTAAGGCTCTTTTCAGAGGAGACATTTTGTATACTAATGATGTCCTTCACTTAAAGATCTCAAAGCTTATCAACATTGACTGAAATCTCATACAGTGAGGTAATACATGTAAGATCTTCATTAGCAGGTGACCTGATCATAATTTGGAGATAGAACAAAACAGTTACGATCCGTGGAAGTTATTTAGGTTAATCTGGAATGAATATTAGAATAGAGAAGACTGAGGCATGAAGAGCCCTGATGGGGGCCTCACAGCAAGCCACAAGCAGATAGAGAACTCAAGCTGCCTGACTTTCTGTGCCTCAATATTTATCATTACTGTTACAGATACTTGATCCTGGATGCCTTTTCTGAAAGTACTCTGGATTTTCAAAGGTACTTAGACACCTACATGCACATATATCTCCTTGTGAATTCTTAAGAAGCCAAATTCCCTGGTTGACAACATAGCTTTAAAAATATTCTCCCTTCCTTGCTCAGAAGTTGTGAACGTTCTTCCTGCTATGAATATCTCTACTTGGTACATATCTGTTTACCTCATGCCCTCATATTAATTGAAGAGGAACCTTAGCTTATAGGAGATATTGATTTTCGTTGCCAATAATGGCTCAGGCAGCAGAGAATTTAGCTGCAAACAGCATGAGATAATGTTTGTACTCACATATTTGTAAATTACACAATTTACAGCATTTGGAAGCAGCTAGTGTGTAGTTTTTAATCATGTCTGCATTCTTACTGTAGAAATGGAATACTATGAAGAAAACAGGAGACAGGAAAAACAGATCAGTAAACTCTAAGCGCTGGCATGACACACAGTTTCATCTCAAGGTCATTTAATCTAGCATGGATCAGCACTGATGAAGATGTCTGACTTCTGAGCACTGCCAGAGCCAAACAGCTGCTACTTACAGAGTCATCACTGATTTTCTAGGCACTTCTTCAGGATCCTTGATGGCAGTATATGTTCTTCTTGATGGGAAATTCAACTCCTCACTTCCTTATCCACTGAAAAGGCTGAAACAGGAAATATTTCTGTTTCCAATAGTGGGTGGATTGGACTCAAAACACCCAGTCTCTGTTGCATCTCTGGGAAATGTGGCAACTGCCTGTTATCCACCTAGATGTATAAGAAAGGGATGCACCAACATATTGCTGTTTGTCTCCTGTGTAACACAGCTGTAGGTTATTCCTGAAGTAATTCTTGCTCAAATCAACACATCTTTTAAAACAAGGACTTGTCTTGACTCATGTTTGGTGGGAAAAACAAGAATTTGAAAACTGGAGATTTGATCTGAATAATTTCCCAAATTATATGAAACAAGGGATGACATACGAGTACGATGAATACCTTTGCATCATCCTAAGAAACATCTTATTTCTTGTGCCTTCATAAAGAACGTTTGAAAAGTATCTTTTGAGAAAGGTCCAGTCTGGTTAAGAATGCTTATGGTTCTTAGGAAATATGGATAAGTAATCCGTATTTTCCTCCTCACTCTTGAATACAGTCAGTGCACCTAACATTCAGATCGCGAGTGAGGCACCATCACCACTGCTTTCTGCTTGTTTGCGTCATGCCTTTTGTATTTCTTCTCCAGGACAGAACTGATTGCTTCCTCGTGTTTTTGCAGTGCTGACTATAGAGGAGACTACAGAGGGTGGCCTTCTCAGCTTCTCCAAAAGAAGCATGAGTGATGCAAAAGGATCATAGAATCACAGAATCACGGAATGGTCAGAGTTGGAAGTGACCTCAAGGATCACGAATCTCCAACCCCCCCTGCCACATGCAGGGCCACTAACCTCCACATTTAATACTACACCAGGCTGCTCAGGGCCCCATCCAAATCTTAGGCCAACAAACTGATTCAGCAATTTGCCACCCCTTCCCAAGGAGAATTCATGAGATAAATCTATACAGGTGGTGATCTCCCAGACACAGGCCTTAGGGAGAGTCCTCAGCAAGTACTTCAGGCTGGGAAAACCATGAGGGAAGACATTTCAAGACCAGCCAGCTCTTACTGTATACTTATGAGAGCTGAAAATGGCCAGAACTCTGTACAGAACTTGTACAGACAAAGAACCTGCAGCAAGTGGCAATCTGTTCTTTTGTAACCAGCAGGGAAGAGAGTTCAGAGCATGAAACATCCCTTTACTTGTACTACCCTAATACCCCCAAAAGATTGTCATGCAATCCTAATTATTCCATTCTTTATCATCGTAGTACAATACTGAGAGGTGGTGATGTAAACTAGAGTATCTCTGTACATCAAATTATTATGAATGCATTGAGACCACAGGATGTGGTGTGATGAGGATAGTGTGAGGAGCTGGGACCAAAATTACACTTCAATTAATTATGGTTTGTCAGTTCTGATAGGAAAGAAGTACAGTGTTAAACTACATGGAGTAAGAATGTTTTTAATGGATTACAACCTACACATGGAGAAGATATTTGTTTTTATGACTCATAACCTCTTTCATATCCATAGGAATTTACATTTAGCTATTTAGTTCAGAAGAATAGAGAAATAAAGATCATTTGCAATCCAAGTCAATAACAAAGAAAGAAAAGTTCTACAAGAAAGGAAAGCTTATTAAGAAAATAATGTGATGGGAAAGCAGTTGTATCTCTTTGACAAGGCCAGGAGACAAGACAAGCCTGTGCATGGTTAATGTATGGAGTGTTCATGTATTTGTGCTAATGTATGAACTTAACAGGACTGCTACTCTCAGGAGATGTCACAGCAGCATGACATGATTGAAAAGCATGAGAGGTAGCTGAACTCTTGAAATAAACTTACATCTTTTTCCTTTTTCCTTTTTTTTTCTCTTCTCTCGACAGAAACTTTAACAACACTGCACAGAAGATAATGAGGGCAGCAGAGCCATATTCTAAGACACGGTGTATTTCAAGCACTTCACACAGCTTTCTACCTTTTAGGTATTTATGTTTCCTAAACTTTCGAGTTCTGTAAAGACATGCTCAAAATGCAGCACTTTCTGGGGTCCTTGTAGGGTGGCAGAGTCCACAGAAGAGATTCTGATGGAGAGGCAGAGACTGAGCTCTATTCCCAGCTCAGACACTGAGCTGCTTTGGAGTCTGGCACGAGTCACTTTGTGGTGCCTGTCTTTCCTCATCCACCCTTTGCCTAATTAGCAATTATGATATTTCGGGGGAAAGGGATAGGGGGGAACTGGAGAAAGGATTATCTCCTGCTGCACGTAAATACAAAAAATAGTATCTTCAGTCTCTACTTTCAGCTAGGATTTCTTGGCATTACTCAATTATAGATCAAAATATTACATTACAAAGCATCCTTCAATATTTAGGGAAGATGTCTAAAATCAATCACCAGCTGCTGCTTTTCTACATGCTTAGGATGACTGGTATATCCAGATATTCCATATCTCTTGGAAGCTCTGGTTAGAAACAGCTATTTATTCTGGACTCTGATGGAAAGACATCAATTCACCAAGAGTTTTTCAAATCAGGAGAACCACTTCTGGCAGCACTTTAAAAAAAATGAATCTCAGAATACAGCAGTGATTTTTTGAAGCCTCATCTATGGTTACATAAGTAAGAGCACCTTGAAAATAAGAGCCCTAGAGATAGAAGAACAAGTAGACAAATACACGATACAGGCATTGACTGCTTCAAGCTTGACTTGCTGAGGAAGAAAGAAATCCTGGCTGTGATTTTCTCCACCTGCCTTATTTTGAATTTCCCTCTTCTCACCCAAAACTAACAAGAGGGCAGATATTTGGAACGTAACTGTCTTGCATGTATTCTGTGAAAACATGAAGCTAGATGGAACACAGTAAGGCAATTTACTTTCTCTCATGAGGGAAAAGTAGCCCAGATGTTGCTGCTCCTTGCTTATGGCTGCCACCTGATTGCTGGGTGAGCACATATAGTCAGCCCTGGGTAGATTTGCACAAGCACTGTCCCTGTTTTTTAGTGCTGGCACCAACAGCTGCTGCACTAACAGCTCGCAGTAGAGACTGACATTACTCTAATTGAAGCAAAGCTTAACCTGAGGCAAAGAAAGTTCATAGGGAAACCATGACTGCTGTCTGCTCAAACAAAACTTGCTCATTGGTTATAATGTAGGCGCCACTCCACAGCCCAGACTCTATTCCAATTTTAGAAGACCAAAAGCAGTGTAATGCACATGGCATTGATTTCAACACCACAAAGAAGCTTTAAAAGCCATGCCACCTTTTTGGATAGCACTTTCCTTTGCTTCCTGTGTCAATATTCAGTGTTACATTATTTACAAGCTTTTGAGCCTTTTATGCAGTCATTTCATTTGCTTTCATGACTTAGACTTGGAAAACAAAAGTGCAAGAAATGCAGATGGATGAGGTGAAATATCATGAGAAAGTATGTGCTTTTCCACTGGCCTTACTGAACTTTGCTCAACCCCAGAGGACAGAGCTGAAGTACTGGAAGTGCTTCTACACAGCTGACAAGTTATCCAGAGCCAAGCAAAGGAGAAAGACTCGAGAGGTCAGAGCAGGCTGTTAAATGCTTTACTGGAATCTTGGTGCAGGTGGTGTTTCAGCACACAGCCACATGGCAGCATGCCATTTTTCCTCTGATGTTTTGCCCTTCTCCTTGTAGTGCAGTGAAAGAAAGTGGAGAAAAAAAGGCTGAGGGGTCTTCCAAACCAAGGCCATCCAGACAAAACTGTACCTAATACAGCTTTTCCTGTGTTGTGCATCCTTCTGATACAGTAACAGACCCATGGGGGAAAGGGGAAATGATCTCCTTTCCCTGTTCCTACCCACATATGTTTCACATGCACAATCCTCTGTTCCCCTTCCCAGCTCAGTTCAGACCAGAGCTTTATATGCTGAATAATGAGGAACAGTGCATTGATGTGAATGCTTTTTCAATCTCCTCAGACAGAAGACATGGAGGAAGTACTAAATCTACAGTCTACGCTATTTATCGTTACAGCCACAGATGGCTACAACCTTTCATTTATACTTTTCTCACAGTCTCCATCTATGCCACGGAAAACCTGACTTGACATTTCAGTGGTGAAAAGGTGACAAAGGAAAAACAGGTGGCAATTTTCTTCCCACTGAGAGAACGACTGTCTACAAAGCCGGTATAAATCCATTGCAAACCGCTTCAGAGGCCACAAACAGCACCTCACTTCATGCACCACCAGAGCAGTGCAACCTGTGTCCTTTCATCTTGTCTAAGTCACTCAAAAACTTCACTTCAAAATTTTCCCCTGCAACAAACAACATTTTTCCTTCCCTTAAACAACCAGCAAGTCTCACTCGAATAAGGAAGCAGAAGAGAAACAGATCAAAGTAAGCAACTGGTTTCTAATCCCTCTACACTTGTTAAGAACTGGCCCACAGTGGAGTATTTGCTCATACCCTGGGAGCCTGGGGACTGTATTTTGCTACCCAGGCAACTTATTCACATCATCAGTAAAGCCCAATGGACGGTATCTGCAAACTGATTTGAATGAAAAATCCTGCATCTCACCAGCTGTCTGTCTTTTCTTTACATAACAAAATACAGTGTCAGTTTGAAGGCTTTTATAGACAAAGTAGTGAAGATCAGAATGAAAACATGAGCAGACTGGTTAGACATTGCTTTATCCTCTGGTGTTTGTGCTGCAGATCGTCATAAGACTATGAAAGGATGCAGTTCCCTTACGTGAAGCTTGTGCTGAGAAGTGGCGTGCCTTACACCCTCGAGAGAAATGGAAGATTTGATTCCAAACACCATCAATGTATAAAGGTGTATCTGCAATGATCTGTTTGAGTTCTACCATTAGAGGTGAACAAAAAGAGCAAGATGTGAAAATTCCTTGTCTGCCCGTTGAATGAGATGCCTTTATGGATAACTTTGATCTTTTTAGGCACAAACCTAGAGATGCTGCTCTCCAAAGAGAAAATAAGCGTTCCCTGTACGCATTCTTCGCACTTCATGTACTTGATGAAGCCTATCTGGAGTTTCAGCTGTTTTTAAATACTGTCTGGATAAAGTGCATAGGCCGTGCATGTGAGAATGCACACCTTAGCCATATGCCAGCACCATACAGTGTGTGACAAGTTGCCAGGAATCAGTGCTGAGGAACTGAATGCAGTCGATGCAGAGCTGCCTTTAGCATTATGTTCTGAATACTGTCTAGGCAAGCTGTTCCTTTGCCCTTTCGTGGGAAGATTTAAGGAGGCTACAGCCATTATTTCACTGTACTTAGTGTTTCGTGTACCACAATGAGTATGAATTGCACTGGAAAGTCAAGCCTTTCACAAAAAAACTCCCCAGAACACCAATCAGGCAAAGAACATCACCATGTGAACAAATTCTTGCTTTACATTTTCAACATTGTTTTAAAGGCAGGAATGGGTGTATCTTTAGTTTTGATATTAAAAAAAAAAATGTTTCATTCAAATTTCAATGTTGCAGTATTAAATACACCTACATTGTGAGAGCATAGGAGCATCTGGAGACAACATTATTCCCTGAGCAGTTTGGAATACTCGCTGAGTGCTCCAATGGAGGTTCATCTAGAGAGAATCACGCTGTAGTAAATGCTGAAGGTTTTCAATCAGAATTCTTTCAGAATAAAGTCAGTCTGAGGCTGGGTTTTCCTGCAACCATTTGCTGAGGTGATAATTTAAAGAAAAGCTGAACCTCTCTGTTATAAAATCCACAAGCGGGTTCTGTTAATAACAGGATTATTATATGGGATAGGGATGTTTCCACATGACTTAAAGCTGTGTCTACTTACAGAGTACTTCTTAAAACAACACAGCCTAACTCCAAAGGGAAACAATTAGTAGCCATCTCCTGAGAAACAAAACTGTGCTGGTCCCAGACTCTCAGAGGAGTGACCAAGGGCTAGATATAAGCAGGAACTGAAAGGTGCAGAGGCAAGGCTTAAATTTACTGAACCAAAATGATGTTTTTGAACATCAACTCTTCCCTCAGCCACCTCTAAATACTCTCAGCTCCTGCATTCTGGGGACCTGGGCAGCCTGGTCTGGTATTAAATGTGGAGGTTGGTGGCCCTGCCTGTGGCAGGGGGGTTGGAGATTCATTGATCCTTGAAGTCCCTTCCAACCCTGTGATTCTGTGATTCTCTCCAGCAGCCTTTTAAGTGTAAGATGCAGAATCATCGAGAAGTGTGTGCAGGCTTTGTCACGAAGTGACCTCAGTGCTAGTCCTGCTCCCTGCATCCCGTCCCCTGCTCACCTAGTAAATCTCTTAATGACTCTTCACGTAAAAGAGCCAAGTGGAAACCTTGCGTTCAGCTTGGCTTTCTGTCATGGTGTCAGGACGGGAGATGTTGCTTTGAATATATGGGCAAGGAAGAGTTTGACTGTAGTCCCATTTTCTGTCCAAATGCTCCCCCAGTTCCATGTTGTTCTCAGGATGGAACTTTAGAGAGATGGATCCTGTGTAGACCGAGGCAAATCTAATGGAGTCTCATTCACCTCTCCAGCATTTCCACGCATTTCACTTGAGGCAGCTGTCTGTGTGTTTTAGTGGTCTCATAAGTCAGGGTAATGGCTGCACTGGGTCACATCCTCAAGCACCTTATGCTGTATTTGAACTGTGTGCATGTCTGAACTGAGGATTCTGGATTTCACTGCAGAGCCATGCACTTAGGATTGGAGTTGCCTAACACATTTGCTGGAAATATTAGCTGTAGTGTGCTTTGAATGGAAAAGAGAAAGAAGCAGGCTTGAGGTCACGCATCATTTGAGCCCAGCGGTTAATTCTTCATTACTCAACTGGTATCAGAGAGAAATCCTAACAAAATTAAACTCAACAATGCAGCTATCATCAAATCCACACAAAGCCTCCAGGAGCTCAAATAGAAAGGTACCATATGGGTAAGGCTGCAGAAGCTAATTTTAACATTATTCGGTTCAGCAAAGAACACATCCTGATTCAAAATGCGGCTTTATTCTTAGCTCACATTTGTTATACTTATTTTTTCTGAAGATCGATTCTCACTTTTAGTAATTATTAAGACATGCTTTTTTGATAGTAAGTGAGGTGTTTTTACTAAATCTGGTGCTTTTTCTTTGATAACTAGGAGAATGTATAATTAGGTATCTTAATTTTTAGACTGCATTCTATTAGGAAAAAAGCAGATAATGCTTCTCATTTCTAAGGGGATTGCCTTTTATTCATTATTTAAGGTAATCTGGGTGGAAATTCCAATTACAATATGCTTTAATCAGTTAAATATAATTACACAGAATATTATGAATACAAAATATTTATTGAATGATATTTTGAAGTAAAAACTTTGAATTAGGAATTCTTTCTGACCATGTGCCCTTCAAGATGCCCAAAAGCAGAGGAGGTTAACTACTTATTTTCTAGGCTTTGTTATATGTCATAAGCTATAAACACATTCCAGTAGAAAACATTCATTGCACTTCTTTTTGAAGCCATCATTTTTTCAGCCTACCTTTTCTCACTGAGTCAGAAAAATAAACTTAAATTTTAGTTCCTTTGTTAATCTACTCCTAAGTCAGTCTGGACATCAGTCAGTTAATATTTTTTTATTTTGCTGAAGATTTATTTTTTTTCTTATAAATGATGAAAAAAAAATCTGTTTGTTTGTAAAACTGTTTTGGCTCAAGGCTCTGTATCTCTTCATATCAATCAGCCAACACTAATATGCGTGACAGAAAGTAGGACAGAGATCCCCAAAGAGGGATGAAAAAATGAAATGACAAACAAGTTGGAAAAGATGCAGGGTCGTTTCCCTTTCAGCTCCAGTGAAATACCTTGCTTTATGAGTCAGCATTTGAGATGCAAATAGTTTGCCATTATAAAAATAGTAAGATGATGAATGCCAGATATTTGCAGAATGTATTTTGGTAGCCCAGTTGAGTGAAGCTGGAACAAACAGAACTGATTTTTTAGAGATAAGCATTAGAAAGCACCAACCCAGGAGCTGTTTCCACTTTGGATATCTGATCAAGCAATCAGAACATCAAGCTGTTGTGAGACAGGAGTAAACACCTATCAGAGAAAAACAGCCAAGTCTCGTTTGGGGAACTCTGTTTCAGAAATCACTGTATATAGAGAGACCCATTCTCCTAAGATACTATGATCAATTCCTTCTAAAGGCCACTGAGAAAGTTAGAGTCCTTGACCCAAGGCCTTCACCAGCAGTTCTGTACTGTCAACGTCAGTCAAAATGCCAAGAGAACATTACTTTCCCACAAGCACAAATGAACAGCAGAACTTGCAGATCCTTCTGAGCCCACGTTTAAACATTTCACCCAAATACATCTCCACACAGTCATGGTACTGACCTTTTGTCTTTGCAGCAGCAGCCCAAGTCGGCAGGGACCCACTAGGATCACCAAGTCCAACTCCTGGCTCCACACAGGACCATCTGAAATTCAAACCCTGTATCTGAGAGCTCTGTCCAGATGTTCCTTGAACTCTGGCACTCGGGGCCATGCCCACCCCCTCTGGTGAGGAACCTTTTCCTAATGCTCTCTCTGTGGAAAGCTGATGGATTTATATTGCAACAAGTTATCAGAGATACTTCCTTCCTCCACCCTTTCCCCCATTCTCCTGTTCAAACAAATTCTGAGAAGAAAAGATAAGATTTTGCAGGTTGTAACAGCACAGATACCCTCACATAGTGATTTTTTCTCTACTGAAAACTCATTTTCTAGGAAAGCTTTAAAGTCATCAGCTCTAATGAAAGTGACAGATAAATTAAGCTTGATTTGGGAAAATAAGTGATGGTGTATTCCAGGGGAAGGCTGGGTCAGGCACATGTGGAATTGCTTGTGTTAATGCCAGGCAGCTTGTCTGAGTCTGAACAACATGTATCAAGAGTGAGGTCCTGTACTGAAAGCAGAGGGAGCCAATCAGATGAGGTCCAGCCCTACAATCAATATCCTTGTGCATCTAAACCTCATCACATCGTTCCCAAATGTCTCTATTTCTAAACAGAATGATCGATTCATGCCTACTGGGACACCGTTAAGCTCAGCTGCCTAATGTTTGCAAAGCATGTTGATAGCCCCAGGTGAGATCTGCTCCATAATTACAAGAGCTGCACATATCTCCTTGATGCCGTTGCACTTTTTAACCCACCCTTTTATCACCCGGTATTTCCTGCACCCTCCCCTGCAGGCAAAGCGATGAGTGAACAGAAATGACAAAGTGCGCTCCCAAACTTCCCTCCCACTCTCCTCTCCTCCATCTGTCGGAGAGAGAGATTTTATTTGCTGCAAGAGTACTGTCTGGCTAAAAATGTGAGCACTTTTTACAGCATGATCTCACTCTCTCCTCCACGCACACCCACTGCTCAAGGGCTTCGTTTTGAAGTATGACATTGCTTCCTAGCTAACACCCAGTGGAAGAAGAGACTTCTAAAGATGTTCTATTAGGTGCTGACTAAAAGGTGGCTTTAACATCCCACATGCTGTTCACCGCTGATCATCTCCACGCTACCTCTTGGGAACAGAAAGGAGCGGAGGATATCCGACAATTAAGGTTATTTTGCTTTCTCTTTCCCCCATCACAAACAGTCCCTTTCAGTCATACACCTCACCATTTCCAAATTTCGAGGTGCAGCCCCGAGTCTCATGACAAATTGGTACTCCTCTTTAATTCCAGGTACTCCTCCTGGAATGAAATGTCTCCTCTTCCTTTGAAGGAAAGCAGTGCACAAGTACAATTTGGGACTTTCTTGAGGGTGATTGGCCAAATGAGCGATCCTTCTACGGCATGTATAACGCTCTAGCAACCTAGATAGATTTTATCCCATATTTTTCTTCTTCGTTTTATAGTAGCCTTAGCAGAGGACAAAATGGGGACTGTTGGAAGACAAATGTCAAGAAGAAGTGGCATTTTTTCCTGAATTTCATCCCAGTTTTGTTAGCAGGAATATGGAGATGAGAGATCCATAGATTTGGTCAGACAAAGATTGTGTCCTTTCCTTCCGAAGAACACAATTTCTTCATATTATGCTCTAGCAATTCCTATAAAAAGGCTTCAACCAAGAAAGCAGATGTATTACTGATGCCAATTAAAGGCACAGGCTGTATTACCAGATGATTACAGCTCTTATTTAAAGCTTGTTACACCTGGAAGGAAATGGTTTCCAGTTGGGGAATGATAACCAGACAACTGGTGACCCCAGCTTTGGACAAGCTTGAGTCAAATCCTACCACTGCTCAAGTCACAGCTCCTCCAGGCCAAAGGGGATCGCCCAAAGCACTACTTACTGAAGTTTCAGCATCATTGACATCTTGGCAACTCAGAAGCCACAAAAGATTCAAGAAGATGCCCCAGCAAAAATAGGCAGAGAGAACAATTTATGAATGATAAAACACAAAATGAGCAAGGTGAAGGGAAGAGGAAAGATTCACAGCCTTAAAGCAAGGGGTGGAAAGAGGCAGTATTCTCCTTTCACCCTTGTTCACAGCTCTGTGAAACAGAGAGCAAGTTTGAATTGCCATCACAAAACTACTCCACACAACAAAGCCTTTCCCCCCCCCACTGCAACAAGACTGCTGCAGAGCTATGAATACCCTGGCTCACAGGTACAGCTCATCGTACTACAAGTTTATTCATTCTTTAAGCATCAGTGACTCCTCTAGCCAAAATAGAGTGGTGAGAAACTGTGAATGTAACATATTGGGAAAGTCCTTCCTATTAGCTGGTGTTTAATCTTATTTGAACAGCATCGGACTGAATAGAAACACATCCAAAGTGACGGGGTCAAAAAGCTGTGAGAGCTGCCCAGGCACTTTATTTACCAAGACAAGCTGAGCAACTGGAAGCTTATAGCTTTTTCATTACTTCCTTATGCATTTCAGGTTGATTCCTCTGCTCTCTATGCAGGTCTCAAGCCAAGAGTTCTTTGTAACAGTGTAAAATACATCTGTAAGGAAACTTGTCTATGATTATATCTATGAACTGTGGAAAACAGTTCTGCATGATTTGCTCAAAGATTTAAGTGCTTTCTATCTGTCTGGCAATCATGGTTCAAATGAATACAACAGCACTGATAAGCTACTGCATCACTTTTAAAGGAGGAAAAAAAAAAAGATTGCAAAGGATTAGTTGTCCTAAAACTTCACAGTTCCAAGAACTGATGGAGTTGTGTAAGCAGTATTAATACCCACATTTACTGGACCCAGTGCAGGAGTTCCTAGCCTTGAATGTAACGTCACATCATAGTTGATCCTGTCAAGGAGCAGATTGAGTGAGGAAATGGAAAGAGCTTTTGAAGAAAATGGGTAAAATCAGCCATCGTCCAACGCTAAAACCAAGACACTGGGCTGCATCACCATTGGTACGACCCAGTTCTTCTCTTCCTAAACATGCAGAAATGTCATAGTATGACAAGGCTGAGTAGCTCAACAAATTACCTACCTGTAAGTCCAGCCAGGTCCATATGGCAGGCAGCTCCTTCTCAGCTTCTGCCTCCACCCTGTGAAGCATTCCCAGAAATGTGTGCGCAGCAGTAGAATGAGGGTCTCCCTACAACGCATGGAAGGGGTCACCATTGACAAGTCCCTGAATCAGAGTGCTCTCCCAGGAAACAGGGGATCCAGGCTTAGCAGAGGATGAGCCTGGCTTCTAGGCTGCTGGTATCTCCACCTGAGGCAACAACAAAAAAGTTCTGCAGTCTCTTATCAGAGAACAGGTGCTCAACCTTACCCTCACAAACACGATCCACTGACACAGGAGCTGAAGATCTCTTTTCAAGGCCCAGTTTGTTGGTTTGTTTTAAATTCAGGACTACTAGTGCTGACATCTGCAATTAGAGTGTACATCCTCCTTTCCTAAATGAGTCCCTCCTCACTCTCCCTTCGGCCAAAAATACCCCTCATTAACTCATCTTCGTCAATAGCTGAAGGCATATCAGCATGTAGCTCAGCATCCTCCCGGCAGAGGCCAGTTTAAAACCTGACTTCCCAGAAAACAGAAGTACTCATCATCATTTTGTCCTCTAAGTCTCATTTGGCTGCCTCTAAATGAATATAAGTAACTTTGATCTGTCCTTTTGAAGGAAAGAGTAATGCAAGCCTCTAGGCTGTGCACTACAGACACCCCGGCTCCCTGATTCCCCCACTCTCAGTTCCAAAGACAGGGAGGGGATCTGAAACCTACCTTGACTCAGTATCTTCCTTTCTACATGCCTCTTGCAGACACACACCATTTCAGATTGCCAGCAGCTCTCCTCTTAGTGCCCTTTTTCTCTGCATCTTGCATCTTCTTAATGGGAAAAAGCGACTTCATCCACTTCTGCTTCAGTGTCCTTTTAGGCAACTCTATGTTCAAGGGCTCCTCTCTTTTTAGGGACCCTGTTTAAGACTACTAAAAATGTAAACTTCCCAAGAGAAAGGCAATACAGTGCATGCAAAGTGCCCCAAACTATATAGATAGTGACTTTGACTGTGATATCATTAATTATATTGGAGCACCTCTGAGCTCAGCATTATTTAAACTGACTACTTGGTAGCAGATCTCCTTAAAACGTTTCGCTCTAACCTATTCCTATGGAAACTGCCAACTTTTAAACCACTCAAACATTCTATCCCAGTTTGAAGGCAAAACAAAACAAAACCTTAATCTCACAATTTCATAATGCATTTCTAGCACAGGACAACCAAATATTACAATTAATAACTTGCAGAGAGGCACAAGTCACTGAACTTGAATGACACAGCTTCAGTGAAGTTGAATTCATCCCTTTGCAAAAGTGAATTGCAAGCTCTAACTACAAGATTACAAGATTTAAAGAAAACTGCATTAAAAGTAATTTGTGAATGTCTGAAAAATTGACATTATTTAAATATACACAATACATTCTGGAGAGTGGACTAAAAGCAGTGTCAGTGGACTAAAACCCATGCTGGCTGGGCTAGATCCCCTGGTAGTCTCACAACTTCTTGCAGAAGTACATTTCCACACACCTATACATTTCTTCATGGGTGTTAGGTGAGACACACAGAACTGACATATCAGCTACACCAAGATAAAGAAGCAAAGAGTATGTATGTTGCCTTGTGCTTTGCTAATACATTTCTGCATTACATGGTAACTGAAAGCCTGAGTGACAGAGTTGCCATAAATCCAACACACAGCAAGACCTGCAGATGCTTTTGTAATTGTGGGTGTGAAGGTTTCCACAAAAACTGAATGCTCCCAGAAGCAAGGCAGAAGTCAGGCAGCAATGTCTGTTGTCCCCATTCCTGGAAGGAAGGGGGATTCACAATCGGTTTGGAGCAAATAACTTCATAGGGTTTGCTGGCAGGAAAACCTTTTATTTTATTTACACTAAGACAATTTCCTTCCTCCTACATTTTCTGTGAGCTTAAAGGCAATAGGTTTCCCTGTGAGAATGAAAGCAAATACTGAAAACGTAGCAAGTGCTTGAATGTCTTGCTGAGTTGGAGTTTCTAACAGATGATTACTAGAAGAGTGTTTTGAAATACAATTATGTGCACACTTACACAACAATGCTTTTAAGAGGTGTACAGGAAAAAGTTGAAAAGTGCCCCTCACTAACCACACATCCCCCAGCATTAATATGAGGTTCAAATAAATAAGAGATCTTTTACTTCTTGGGGAATTTGGAATTTTAGACCCAAAGCTACCTTCCAACTATTTTAAGTGGGTGTTCCTTCTTTTTCATTTTGATGTCATTTTTGTATCCCCAGGGAAAGAGATTTTCAAGCCATCGGTTTCTGTACTTTTGAAGCCTTCTCTAAATTCTTTTCAGCTCAATAAGGTTTAGACAGGCAGAAGTGGGTGGATCAGCTTGACAGCCTGCATCCACTACTCAACTCCAAGGGTTTCAGTGCAACATGCATCTTGCATGTACCAAGGCATCTGTCACAGCTCTTAAACCTCTTAGAGTCAGGGCTGTTAGCTGGTCTAGAATGCTGTGGCTTCCACCAGGGGCCAGAAGGATTTTTAAGTAAGTGAAAAACCAAGGGTGTATCCCTTTTTGCTAATTAAACACTCAAACAGGATTAACACACACAGATAATTATTATCTGAATAGACTGACGTGGAAAAGAGAGGTCTGTGTTTATTTAAGCGCAATGACACTGGAGGAAAAAAAATTGTAAGCACTCACTAGACAGGAAATCCAACTAGATTTCCCTTTTCAGCTTGAATATTGCTCACGTCTTGGTCTAATATGTCTCTAAAACTGTGAGTTTGAAATTTAAATTGCCTGTAATTTTGGCTATCAGCAATCCAATGACCAAGGATCTCGGGTCCCTGCACTAAAGAAATGCACTCCAAACGAAGCTATCAACACAATGTAATTTCTGTTCTTTCTTCTCTGTGCTTTCTTTTTGCTTAGTGTTTTACAGTGATACTTTTAAAGCTTCCCTTTTCCTGTAAAGGGAAAGAAAAAATATGATCCCTGGATCTTTAAACTGAAGAGTGAGGAGTTTTAAACTGTAATTACCTTAGAAAGCGCAGGTAACATTTACTGCCACAAATGAGTAAATACTTGAGTAAACACTCAGGTCAAGAAACTAATCAGCAAAATTTCTAAGAGTAATTTCAAATGCAAAATGCATTCTGTTTAGAAAATAAAGCCAATGATGTTACATGAATGCTCTAGCTTGCCTAATCCTTGATTTCTACAGTGCAAGTGACCAGCACTACATTTCATGCATGAGTATTTTTAAACCGCTTTCTAGACACTTAAGCAACAAGGCTTCTTTAATAAGCAGCACTTAGTAAAGAGTCTTCTGGCACACAACAGCACTTACAGTGCAATAGAAAACCATCACTGCTGCTCACGCTGCTCCATTCTTCAGCAGCACTTCATTTTGATCCATAGAAATTATCCCACTTTGAAAACATCAGGCATAAGAGCCAGCTCCTGAGCTTTCGGCAAAAGGGAATTATTAAAACAATTTGTTAAGTATACAAGCAGCTCACTTTTCAAGAGAAAATATTTCAACAACTAAATAACACTGTAATTACGCACGTGTAACATACAAATCCATCTAAAATGAGGAGATGAGAGCACGTTGGAGATGCTGAAGTCCCAGAAGTGAAATAGTGTCATCGTGAACTGATACTCTGGCCCAAATTGTGCCCTGCTCACATGGTTGGTCAGTCAGCTGTGGCTTTCCCAAAGCATTCAAAAATAAGACAAAAATCACACAGTTTTAACCATCTTACAAATTTTATAAAATGTTATTGAACATTACAAAAGGCTTTCTTTGATTGAAATTTATAAAACACCATGTAATACTTTTAAAAGAGAGATTATCTATATTTCAATACGTACAGGTAACGGTTTATATCAAAACTTTATGAAAGAGGAGAAACTTCAAGATTTCCTTGCTTATCTAATTAGAAGTATGTACACTGTCAAAAAAAACAAACATGAACAAGCTTAGGAATGATCATTCTTGTCTATAAAAATATGGAAGAGAGGTACCCCAAGGACCTCACCTGGCGACTTAAACACTTCCAAGCACAAGACTCAAGGGACAGTAAGTTTACAATGGTAATCTAAAAACAGAAATTAAAACCTCTTAAAATCAGAGAAGCTGTCTTTTTTTCTGAGTGTTCCAGCTCAGAAGAATGATTATGTCAATTAACAGAGAAGAAAAAAAAAATGAAGACTTGGTAGAAAAATACCCCTGAGATAAGGCCAAAACATGACTGCTTCTTCCTACTTGCTGGTTTCTTTGGCTTTTGGTTACTTTCAAGAGGCAATGTAGATGTGAAAGGAAATCTGTCCTCTCATAGGTTTTATCAGCTACATCATCAGCACAAATCATTACTCTGACAGAAGTGTTAACAACTGAACAAGTTGCTTTTTTCTTCACATTCTTACAATTCCCGACCCCAACACTCTATTCTTCTTTTTAATAAGCCTAATATTTTATTCTAACATTAGATTACCAGAGGACAGAATAGCAGCTGCATATTTTTTCTGATCACCATTTCCCACATCTTCCTTTTTTTCTTGATGGTTTTTTATAAGCAAGTTCTTCAAAAGCCATGCTTTCATCTTCTACTTCATTTTCCAAGTCTCTATCATGCACAAAGTCTGTATTTAAAGAGAAAACAACAAGAAATTGGAAAGACATGACATCTTTTCTCTCTTAATAGTATGACAAGATCTACCACTAGGATTTTATATCAGCAAAATATCTTCATACACATACTGTCATGTTTAAGTGCTGTGTTTTACATGACAAAGCCTTGCTGCTCTAGTTGTTATTTTTACACTCAACATCTGTTTTGATGCTATAGCTTTTGGCTTTTTTAAGAAGAGTGTCTTTCCCCTCTCAAGGTTCAGTTTCAGCAGTAAATACATTTGCTTACTGACTTCTAAAGAGGGAGTGACAGGGTATAATGTTGCTTGTAAGACCGTGAGAGCATTCTCATGCAGTCTTATCATTCTGTCATTATTGGAATAGAAAATTGTAACACAAAGCTTTATCACAATAAAATTCTCTAAAATAGAGTCACTTTGGTACTTTACATACCGTGCAACTTGTAAGCACTTTATTTCTGCTTTTTTATACAGTTCTTGCAATTCTACCACTAGAATATGTGCTTATCCTTAAACATATGGGTAGGCACAATGAAGTCTTAAACTTGCCTAAAAGTCTCTAATGCAATTGATAGCATCCAAGCATATTACTTTTGATCTAATACAAAGTAAAATGACCAAAACCAAAAGAAATCTAACTGCATATATTTTTACTTCACAGAGGTCTTAGAACCAAGCTGAAGATCAGTTTTATTAGGACACTGGTTTTCAAGTACTCGGGGACCACTTAACTGCCAGTAAAAGCAAAGCACAGTTAAAAGCAGGTGTAATAAGTGAAAACGAAGACAGCTGCTCTTCTGTCCCCTCGCTCGGGTTTCTGTCCTAGGACTGCCCCTGAGCCATAGGTACACACACAGCTGTATGCACACACACACACACTCACACACACATGCTCCATGCAGGCTGGGACAAACTGAGTGCCAGCAGTGGGGCCCTGCTCAATCTGAGTCGCCCTGCAGCCAGCTGAAGACCAAATACCTCACACTTTCCCTAACCCCCTGTGCAAGTGCCTGTTTATCATTGCCTAATGTTCTGTGTTGCTGTGTGAATATCCACAGCACTGCTGACCAGGGGAGTGAAGCAACTAAAGCTAAGAGACCATTACCAAACAGAGACCACTAGAGGGCCCAGAAATCTGTGTAATTTCAAAACATACCTTCTTCCTTTATTCTCTGTAAATCCATTTTCTTCAGCCACTTACAAGCCTCATCAGTGACAGCAAACAATTTGTTGGCATGTTCAGTTATTATTTCTTCAGCTGGAATGGAGCACAATTAGCATTCTGTAAGAACACCTGAGTGTTCTGAGTGACAGACAGGAGCTAAAAGCCAAGCATGCTGACACAAACGTGTGTACAATAGTGATGCAAAGCAAGAAGTCTTCATCACCAGTGATTTCATGTACAGACCAAAGTCACTACTGGGGATGAAAAGGCTGTATGTATTACTCTCCAAGCCAACTAACACTGCTAACACAGAGAGCAGAAGATCACCTCTCCATCCTTGTGCGGCCCTTTCAAGGTGTACCTGAAACTCTTGGACGTATTCTGGTTTATCTATTTTTGGAGAATGAAAATTTCGGGCTTTCATTATCCCTCTGAAATTCTACGTGTCAAGCAACAAGGACAACTGTCATGGTTCACTGAGCAGAAACCTAACTAACGAGCAAAATTTGCACATTTTATCCTTATTGAAAAGGTTTCAGTTAGGAGTGAAGATAAAGCTTTTACAGTAAAGTGAAGACCACAACCTAACATTTAGTTACAGATTAACGTATTGTGCTGGTAAGAGCTGAGGAACACATAGAACACTACAGTTTTTCATTACTGCCAGCCATCACAGTGACAACTTGACAGGGTTGCTGGATTTCTACGCTAAAGCCAGTAACAATATTTTGATGTAAGATGTCACTTTTGCAGAGCAAGTACCCCAAACAATTTTGCTTCTAGGCTACCCCCTTGGTGATTCAATTTTGCTTGCAAAAGTCATCACAGAATGATGATTTAAGCAATGAGAAAGAAATCCTATATCAAAGTATGTATCTCCTAAGTACCAGAACTTACTGATCTCTGTACTGAAACATGTAGTGGTTTTTTATTTCTTTTGACCACATTAAGATTTGTGAATGGAGCTTTGTCACGTCTAGAAGTTTGGCCACAAGTGACATATTTCATTGTTTAAAAGAAAAATGAAAAGCCTCACCTTCAGCCCAGGCTTTTCTCTCATAGATTTCCTCTACTGCACCTGAAATCTTCTTAATATTCTCTTTGATTTTTCTCTGGCGTAAGTTGGAACCTTCTTTATAGGCTAAATGGTCTTGAGTGTAAGTCTTTTCTGTAATGGCCTCCACTACATCCAGTCCGTCACGTATTTTCGGATCTATCTTTCTTCTGAAAAAGTCAGCATAGTTTTTGTAGGCAGCATTATTATTTCTGTGTTCATCTGTGTTTCTGTGCTCAATATAGGCCTCGTTGGCTGCAATCATTGCATTTCCTTCCACCTGCATCTTTTCTTCTGTCGGTGTCACAGCTTCGGCAGTGTCTGCCTCCACGCTTTCAGCCTGGCCGAAATAGTTCTCAGAGCTCTGGATAAATCTGACTCCACAGAGGTCACACTGGGTTTGGTCAATATCTGCTTTTTTGAAGATATCTGATAAAAATTCCTCTCCTTTCACTGCTACAGGCTCTGCTTTGCAGCAGGCCTTCCTTTTCCACCTCATGCACACAAAACCAAAATGGAAGACGCGATACAGCTGGCGTAGAGCAGATGCTTTCTGCTCTTGCTTCTGTTGCTTGTTGAATGCAATCACTTCCAGGGGATCCTTCTGGTCCTCTAAGCACTGATCGCTTTCGAGTTCCTTCTCTATCTCATCAGCATATTCTGTTTTATCCAAAGAGGTTATAAACCTGTCAAAATTTACGTTTTCATACAGGATACCCCGGATGGGTGCATAGCCCTGAGTGTACACACAGTCCCACCTCCATCGGCAGTCAAATAAGTACTCCTCATCTCGCTCTATCAGAAGCTCTTGCAAGCTTGCAGCGACTTCTCTTACACTTGAAGCATCAGCCACTTGTTCCACAACCTTCAGTAATCTTACAGGCACTTTTGAGGGAGAGTCTTTTCTCATTGATTTCAGCATCGCCTTTATTTCAGGAAAGAGTTGGCTTAGCAGATATTTACACGTAGAATTCTGCACCTGATCAGCATTCAGTATCATCACTAAGCTCAGCACTACAGTTCGCTCAGCCTCTCCTGAAGTTACACAATCGGGATCCTCAAAAGCATCCAGAAGGACGCTGAAATTCTCATGAACTCCACACAAAATTTTTGCCAGGTAACAGAGATGAAATCTGAAATTCTGTTCAGCTACAAGTACGTCTTTTGGTCTATACTCTTGTATAATGGAAAACGTCTCTGTGAATTCTTTGCTACGGCCCTTGTTTCTGAACAAAAAATCCCAATAATGAACGAGAGCAATGTAACTCTTGGGAAGGCACAGAGTCACATTCTTGTTGAGTCGCATCAGCACAGCACAACAGATAATATACTGGAATTCCAACAACATTACAGTATTTCCTATGCTTGGAATCAGGTACCTTGTGCATTTCTTGACCAGGACGTTCATAAATCGGAAAAACAGCCTTTTACAGCTTTCAGGGTTCTTATAAACATAGAATTGTTCAAATGAACTTTGAAGGAGTCGAATGAAGCACAAGTGTGTTCTTCCTGCATTTTCAGTTTTTTTGTCAGGTTGCAACATACCATGCCTGCCATCTATTCCTTTGATCTTTCCTCCTTGGCTTTTACTTTTGGGGGCGTTTTTTGCCTTTGACAAAGCAAGGCTTAGCTCTCTGTTATAATCGTCCTCTTCCTTAAAAAGCAGCTTCTCAAATTCTTCAGGATATCCGGAAGATAAGAGAAAAACTTTCATGGCACTTAGCCACAAGTCACTTGATTCTCTTCTGGCTCTAGCATCTTCATTTTTGAACTTAAATGAGATGTATTCATTCAACATTGCTCGACATGGTTTGGAAGTAATGTTACTAAATCCCAGTATTTCTTTACATGCCTTTGGGTTCTCTGACAGTATTCTCAAATGGAAATGATTAGGGAAAAATGTTTCGAGAAGGGCTTTACATGACACATACTTGTCAGAAGTCAAAAGACCATCAAAGCTTTTGCAGTGACTCAGCAGCTCTTTAGGGAAAGTGTGTGTGGCTTCCAAGAGCAGTCCATATATTGCTGATAGATGCATTTTACACTGAAATACCATCCTTGCTTCATGGCGCATCAAGGGCTTATGAAAATCCTCACAGGTTGTATCCTCACAGTTCAAGCCAACAATGAACTTCATACAAATATCGGGGTAATGCTTGTTCAGTAACTCATGGGTGATAGAGCACAACCTGCTCAGCAAGTGCTGCTTCAAAGCTGATTTTACTGCCTCTGTGCTTACTGAGAAATTGCCTTTTGTTTTCCTCTCTTTTAGACTTGCCTTATCTAACAAAAACTTGAGGATGGGTTCGGCTTCATTTTGAGACACCTGGCAACAACTGTCACCTGTTGGGATGATACCAAAATAGGCAAAGCATGACTTTACCATATCTTTCTCTACATTGGTGGTTGCTTTCTTTAAACTTTTAACCAGATCCAGGAGAGCCATTAAGCCATGTGTCGCCTTACAGAGGATATCCTGGCTTGGTGCGCTGCAGTGAGAGAGCACAAAGAGAACTTCAACTGCACCAGCAGAATGATTCACAGATAGAAACTGACAGTATGCGTTGCTCAGCTTTTCAAAGTCTCCCTTCAGAGCTCCCTGCAAAAACAAAGCCTCAGCAATGCCTGACTTCTGATTAGTTTGTTCACAAAGCTCAAGGGCTTCTCTTAGCATGACCTCTCTGTCCACCAGGTCAGAGGTGGACTCTGAACAAGTTGTACCAGCACGAACTGCAGCAAGCAAACAAGATGCACGAAACTCCTTTACTGCTGTGAGGTTAGCTGCTTCAAGAGCAAACCCATGTTGTTTCATTAGTTTTGCAGCTTCTTCTTGTCGACCTTCTCTTTTCAGTAAGTCTGCAGTCTGGTGCAAGCATCCACGAGACTTCAGAAACTCAAGCTGATCCTCTGTATCAAGTTTTGAGAGGACCTGCATCATTTCCTCAATTCTGTTCACACACAGGTACTTTGCAGCTGCTTCCAAATACAACTGGTTTGCTGTACATGAGAGTTTGGATACCATTTGTCCTCTTGCACTTAAGATCTCTTCATATCTGAAATAAAACATACGTCAATTTACTACTACAGATGATCAACCTAGACACAAAAATCACTGCCTTTTTTAAAATTGCCCCAACAAGGAACAAATAGCTACCCCTAGACTCTCTTCCATGAAAAATGACAACTAGTTCAACTATGACTATTGTTTATCATGCAAAAAACAATCACGTAATCCCAAAAGATTTTAAAAAGGAATTTAGTTAAAACAACAGAAGGTTGCCTGAAACAAGAACATTAAAACTTCTGGTAAGAATAAGATCACGAGGTTTACAGCATTAATTAATCTTTCTCCACACTGACAAATTACTTCAGTCACATTTTACCAGTAATAATCTTCTGTTTGTTAAAGTCACCCTCGATGTAGAGTGGTTATTTACATGAACAGGGACCAGAAGGAAAATTGTCTTACGAGGAACAGCTGACAGTACTGGGATTGTTTAGTCTAGAGAAGGCTCACGGGGGACCTTACTGCTCTCTACAACCACCTGAAGGGAGGTTGTGGTGAGGTGGAGGTCGGCCTCTTTTCTGAAGTGACCAGTAGCATGAGAGGGAATGGCCTTAAGTTGTGCCAGGGGAGGCTCAGGTTGGATATTAGAAAGAAATTGTTCTTAGAGTGGTACGTCACTGGAACAGGCTGCCCAGGGAGGTGGCAGAGTCACCCCCCCCCCCCCAGAAGTGTTAAAGAATTGTATACATGTGGCACTGAGTGACACGGTTTAGTGGGCATGGCGGGGATGGGTTGACAGTTGGACTAGATGGCCTTAGAGGTCTTTTCCAACCTTAATGACTGTATGAAATTAGAAAATAAATCAGTTCTTCATGAGGCCAAAATAGATGGTATTCTGCAAAATGAACATACACCAGTCAGTGTAGAAAACTGTTTCAAGTCTGTCATACATAGTCTTTGCTGCTTACTGAGTGCCTGAGCAAAGTACCTGGCTGCATCTTTCAAAACACATACTTTGAAACATTCAGTTATTAATTACTTGTGGCTGATGTCAATTTATTAAGATACTCTATAAGCCAGTCTTGCAAAAGGATTCTCTCTTGCATGCTGAGAATGAATAATGTCCTGATGAGTGTCTCCAGTTGCACTGCCTGCTTTTCTTGTTGCATCTTTTAGCAATCAAGTTCCTGTCACCTGGGTATGCACACTGGCTGTGTGGTGGCTGTCTTTTCCACAATAATCCCTGTAATCCCTGCAGCCTGACCTGCCCTTAGAACTCAGTAGGCAGTAGCAAAAATCAGTTCTCTCTGGTTGCTCAACTCCATGAGTAGCTGTTGAACACAAAGGCTTGCCAAGCAGGATACTTCTCAGATGGGTGACACTCAACAAACTTTGTGACAAAAATGCTCCATAGAAATCTCTTACAGTGAGTAAATTGCCATTAGCTTTTCATTACTATTACTTTTTGTGATAAACGTGGGAGTGCAGATCTTTGTACTTTTGATGATGAATTCATATAAATGATTTGGGGAGGCTGGTTTAAAAAACAATCATTAGTAAGGTGAGTTTAATGCTTGAAGCTTTGGACCAAACTATCTCTACACACTAAACCAGCTTTAGTCCTTTATTACTATTATTAGACGTTTTTGTTATATTTACCATAGAAACCTAGTTCAGAGGACTGGTCAAAGAAGAATTTACATGAGCAGTAACACAGGACTGGAAAAGAATTCTAGGAAAATCAAACTAGTTTCCGGGCAAACTGTGAATGCAGTAGAATGTTTTGCACATTATCATGACCCCAGTGAGAATTCTGACAGTTAATAAATTTAACTTTATATAAAACAAAGTCACCAGCCAAAATTCTCATTAAAACCTTACGGAGAGCCAGCTGTATTATGCTGAGGTTGGAGATGGAAAAGAGAATTATTTTCCAACACATTACTGAAAGATACCTTTCAACTGCCTTCGCTGCTTCTTCATAGAGCTCCTCTTGACAATACATCTTAACTGCCAGATCAAACTCCTCGATTTGTTCGTAACATTCAGATGCTTCTTTGTAGCACTGGTTTTTCTGATAGTACACTGCAGCATCTTTCATCTGCAATGCAGAAGTCAGTAGTGAAATCAAAGGGCTCTAAACAGCCAAAACTACACGCATAGAATAAAATTAGTAACTCTATCACTTGGGCGTCTCATAGACAAGCACACTCTAATAAAATGTAATCAAAGCCTTTTAACCTAATCAAGTACTTACTAAGTAGCCACCAATAAAACTGAAGAGATTTTTTTTTTAAATTAAAATGTAAAAAGCCTTCAAAATACTTGCATTGGAAAAATTAGGACTTAAAATTAAGGATTTACACAGTATTTGCCATTCTCCACTGCCTGTTATTGAAAAACACCACACATACTTTTGTTGAGTTTCACGCTTCTCAAAATCAACAGGAGTAAATTAAATGAGAACAGTTCCAGCTGCCTTAACCTTGCATCCTAAATTTTAAATATTTGCGAGCAATCATTTTAAGATATTTTGGTGGAAATACACTGCAGATAAAAACAAAAACCCTCACAAGCCTAGGAAATTGTTGTTCTCAGTACATTTCTTAACCCATGCAAATTTCAACGTTCCATTTAGACGTCTGTAATCAGTGAAGCTGCAGCATCATCACAGTAACATACGAGAGAAATAGCAGCTTGTATTTTGTGAAATCAGTCAAAAATCAACTTTCAACTGCAAAGCAGAAATGACTGATGCTGACATTTGAGGAAAGCCAAAGAAATAAATCTAGACTATATAACTGCATTGTCCTCTTCATTTCTCTTAAAGCTATTCTGTGACAAATGTTTCCTTGTGAATGTGCTCATCTTGAATGGCCTAGCATAAGGAGCTGCTTTAGTTCAGCTAATACAGGTCACAGAAACACACTGTTGCTTTACGAGCTCTGAAACAGATCACCTTTAAAAATTCTATAGGGACGTACAAGCACCAAATTGGAGGGGAAAAAAAGCTGTAGGAAAATGAAAGAGGAAAGCAGAGTGCAGGATAAGGATGCAATACCTTTCCCAACTTTTTACACAGTTCTGCACAAAGCCGGAACTCCTTTGACTGAAACAGACATTTCAGTGACAGTTTTGGTTCTCCACATTCCAAGTAAGTTTTAGCCAATGTCATATATTCCATCTGTTTTTCTCTGTAGAAATAAGTAAGAGAAAATCATCCAAATTAAATGAAGTTTAAGATCACAAGATTATAACAAGAATGCAACCAACACTGACATAATGCATTCCTCTCCATAATTAAACTGATGAGGCATTACTTCACAATTAGCTGGATTTTGGACAAATGCTGCTCTGCCCAGAAGGCTGTTTTCCAGAATTTCATGAGCAGTAAAAAGCTCTTTTTCAAATTCTCGAACCAAGTATAGTAAAGGCTAGTATAGTTTTGATTTCTCATCTTGAGCTTAACTTGTTCCTTCATCCTTCCTGCTGTTTAGCCCCTATGTCATTAAAGACAACAATCAAATTTGTTCTGTCTTTGTTTTATATGACTAAGCCTTCTTGGTGTCCATGCAGCCTATCTTCCTCCCAAAACTACTTTGAATTCACCATTCTTGAGTCGAGAGAATCAGAACTGTACAGAGCATCTCATACCACAGAGCACACAGGAATTTTATTCATGCTTTGTACGAGAGCATTAACATTTTTAATTTTAGAAAGCCACGTTTACAGCTTCATTATTACGTTCTGTCAACACATCTTGTTCTACACCAACTTTCTTTGTATCATCTTGTATGTCATCCTACCCTATGTCGATTTATTTTACAAGTTATCCTAGTTAACCTAACTTCTCAAATTCTGCCCAGCTGACAAGCCAACTAAAAATTTCAGTCCCCTCAACAAATTTTGATCACAGAATTTTATGCCTATGCTTGTTCTTCTTGCCAGTGCTATTAATACAAAACGAGCCTTTTACAAAAGCAAATCCTTAATAAATTCCAGTCGTAACATTTTTCCAGACTTTCCTTCTTCTTCCCTCAGTGCTGTGTTCCTCTGCTCTGGTCACATTCTGCTATAAGCTTTTTCCCCTGTCTTACACACATCAAATCTCAAACAGTTTTTCAACCTTTGACTTCAGAGAACTGCAAACTTTCTCTCCAGTCCAGCCCTGGAGCAATTTTGCACAGCTGACAGAATAAATAAATGATTCATCTCAAAATCTGTCCCCTTTTTAAAACTGTTCTTTGGTTCAGATGTAGTTCAGGTTGTTTAATTTAGACTGACTCAAACACTAATTCTATTTGAAAGCTCACTCTTCGTTAGCAGCTTTTCTTCCCAAATGTAAAACACCATCCCTTCTTCTTGGCTAAGCAGTAGGATTAATTGAAATTGAGAACTGCTGATAGTATATGCTTTCATATCTTCATCTGAGAAAAAAAACCTCTTCTGGTAATTCAAATTCTGTTGCTTTTTCTTACGGAATCCTGCAATGGTCACATTTGTTTTGGACAGCCTACAGTTTACAACTGCCTTCACTTCTTCCCAAAGGAGGCAGCAACTCAGATCCTGCAGCAGCTGTGCTGAACTTTCCAATTTCTTCACAAAAAGCCGTAACAGACACCTCACCTACATGCCTATTCCAGGTCTCCAGTGTGGTCTCACAGCTGTGGTGGGTATCCTCCCCAGCACACTTTCATCAGTCTGGCACCCCAGAATGATGCCCACCCGTGTTATACTCACCTGGGGCTGCTTTTCTTCGAGTGCACTTTGAGAACAGCATCGTGTGCCAGGGCCAGCTTTGACTTCTCAGCTGCTCCTCCCTTTTGGTAACATTTGGCTGCTACCTAGAGTGAGATCACACACAGAATTTACCCATGTGCATCCAACCTGCAGCTTATCACATAAAAGCAACTCTTAATTTTACAGTCGCTGTAATGGAAAACAGAAAGACCTCAGGGTGCATGGAAGAAGGAAAAGGTGAAAGACAGCATATTCATAGGAAAAAGGAACAGCTTTAAAGTCAGTTCACATGAGACTGTGTCACAATTAGAATTACAATGAAAGCATTTTATAAAATCGACACGGAAGCAACAGAAGCAAAATTCCTGAGAGGCTGATGGCACAAATAGCACACATGATTTTGAATGATGATCCAAGTCATTAATTGGCAAGTCACCAGGCATTAATAAAAACTAGGAAAAACAACTTGTGCAAAGTTAAATCAGGCAATGTGGAAAGTTTATTCATGCTTCTACCATACCAGTCCCCCTGTGTGATAAGTTAAAGGGGATCATTGAGAGTTAAATATGCACCTAACAAGGCTGGCTTATTTATCACCTTTCTCATTTTCCCACATCATATTTCTTTATTCAAACCATTCATTTTGTGTTTCATTCTGGTTGGAAATTCCACATCGCAAGCCATCCACACAGACACACTGTTGCCCAGACAACTTCCTTTTGTGAGCAGAAATAGTAAAAAATCAAGGTTATGAAAAAAAGAGAATGGCAGATAATACGGGTGTTATATTTGAGGTTTCAAGATTAATTTTTTTTTTCAACTTTTTAAATGAACAATTTTCTGTCCATTTAGAAAACTGCCTTTTTTCCTCTCAGAACAGATAAATACCATCTGTACAGAGGTAGTTTATTATTCTAATTTTTGCCTTCTTACAAGTATCTATTTTTCAGTGAAAAAAGACTATGCTGCCATCATCAAAAAGTGGAAGTTTTTCTTCTTCTATCACCAAAATAAGTATTCAGAACTGCATTTGCACTCTGTTAGTTGTCATGCCAAATCTGAATTGTGTAAACTAACAATTTAACAAGTAAATAAATGTAAAACCTCCACGTTCTTTAAATAGTAAGGGAATATAACAATAATTTTGCTGCACTTTTTCCAGATTTCTTGGTGTAGCAAATTCCCTTAGTTCTTACATGTTGTTCCTCAATATGCATTTTGTATCCATCCCTAATTACTGTTAAAAAAACAAACAAACAAACATAGAAGAGCACTGAGATCATCCCCAAATCAATACACTTCAAATAAGTGCCTACAGGAATCAGTGTGTAATGGTAGTGCCATGCATGTGGTTTAGATTCACAAGCTCCAGCACTTTGTATTGTTGCTGACAACTGTTTCCAATCATCTTCAATCTGTGCATATTAAAAAGTTTCTCCCTCCCTGCCCTGCGCGTTTCTGTCTGTAATTTACAGACAACAGGCTGCTCTCTCCTTGCTTATTTCTTGCAAGTTGTTTATAATTTGTCTGCAGACATCTATAGAATCATAAACCATCAAATAAGAAAAACACTGCAATTGAGCCACTGAAGGTTTACAAATAGTTTTACAGATGTACAAAATAAAAAAAAAAAGGAGGTTTCAGAATAGGCAAGAATCCTTATTTCAGCACATGCTACCACGTGCTCTTACCTCCCAGAACTGGTGTTTAGCATAGTAATCTCCCTGTGCAATCCATTCTTCTGGAGATGAAGTTTTAGCAAACATGCTATCATCCAAATCTAGAACATTATGGGAAAAAAACTGTTGTGTTAGATGAGATAAATAGCAGAAATCAGTTGTTAAGCACGAAAGCTAAGCACGAATATCTCATAATGTTCCAAATTCTATGTTTTGTGCTCACATCAGTAATGGTAACTGTGAGTTAAATAAATTTTTATCTCTTCCAGTCTGTCCTGGAAATAAACAAATAGTTTTGAAAAGCCTATGAAAATTCTGCTTCTTAATGGATAAAACTAAGTAAATCCACTGTCTTTATAGAAACCAAATTCTCTGATTTGGTAAATCTCTTTCAGCCAGCATGGTAACCCACAAACTACCTTTAGTTCTGTGCAGGAAAAAATTATACCTATGAATTAGCAATTCTGTTATTTATTAACACATACAAATGATCTTTAGAGCCCAAACAAGTAAGACCCACTGAAATCAGTGAACATTTGCAAGGGCAGTATCAAAGCAGGGCAAAATCAATGGTCCCTCCTAGAGGGACCAAAGAAATTAACATTCTTTATTATACAGCTTGAAAGCAAGAAAGCATTCAGTAGGTTGTCTTGTATTAAACTCTTTTATGGAAGCTTTAGTATAACTTTACCTTTATTTTCATCTGTTTTGACAACTTGAACAAATCCTCTTTTGATGAAATACTTAAAAGCTGGTGCTCGTTTTTCACTGTTTTCATCAAAGATCCAAAGATTGACCCTGGCTCTTGTAATGGCAGTATACAATTGCTTCAGTTCTCCATTCAGCATCTGAAGCAGAAATCACCACACACACACAAATAAAATAGAATAAAATAGAGCAAAGTTTAAAAATAATAAAACAAATGCCAGATTACCTGATTTTTTATGAAGTGTCATGCTTTGCAGTTTTAAGAAAACAATGAATATGTACACAGAATGACAAAGACAGTAGCTCCAACTAAGCAAATCTAAATATGAAATACATGATTTTTTAGATACCTAAGCAACTGTTCATACAATATGCAAGCATTACCAGGAATCCAGTAGCTGCATGTGTGACAGTCTGTATTGTTTCTAATTAACTGCACATGCAATTACTTGTTTTTTTCCCCAGTACAATTCTGAAAATACCTGATTCAAGTGAGTATAAATAGAACATCCTTAATTTTGAAGTAATGACAATGATCTGAAGCCAGATTACAGTAATAATTAACACTGACAAGATGGTTTGCTATTTGTTTTAACTGCTGTACATATACCTGAAAGTCTAGTTTTTGTTTCTTACCACACTGCCCTCACAAAAAAATCTTTAAAAATCAAGTTTAGATTATACAAGTAGGAACTACCAAAAAGATAACACAACCTCAATAAACACGTAACTAAAAGATTAATGTAATTCTTGAAGAAATCTCCCTACTTTTAAGAGTTCAGTGTAGCCTTGCTATTTGCAATGTTATGAAAAACTCACCTTGTACATTTCTACGTTAAAAGAAGTAGGTCTCTTCTGCATAGCAGTAGCATCCTCTAAAGGCATTTCAATTAGCAGTTTGCTTCCTACTTGCACTTCTGAATCAGGAATGTAAGAAGAAATGATTTTCCATTCTTTGCTAGCCTAAAACATCAAAAAAAAAAAAAAAAAATTACATGTATACAGCAATCAGTACTGCCCAAAAATGCAAAAGATAAGGTCATATTTTGTGAACAATAAACCCCCACAACTGAAGACAATTTCTCAGTTTTCTCAAGGAAGAACCTAAAGACAATCAAAAAAGTGGAATTCCATCTCAACACATGGGATACTAGAGAGTAACCTTTGAGACACATGTCTGTATCAGGTCATCATCAGGTTTTTCTGACATAGCTATTACAAAATGATGTCTCCCTGAGCTTGTCAGCCCAACACAGGGGAGGTAAGCAACTCAGCTGAACACAGAATAAAGAAACAGAGCAACAAACAAAGCAAACCTGGATGAGAGTAATTGGCTCGAGCTGGCTTCAAGCTACATTCTCCTTTCCAGCAAGTGCAGATGTCTAAGGCTGCGACAGTGGAGCATACAGGGACTGTTTGGGAACATACAGGAATCATGTCTGTATGACATGGCTCCTCTGTGTACTGCCACTGTTGTACCATGCTTCTCTTGTCATTTCAGCATACTGCTGAATTAGACTTCGAAATCCAAATCACATATGGCACCACGTGTATCAGTTGTCATCATCTGATATTAAACATGAAATCCTCCTTGGACAGCTAAAGCTGCAGATACACCCCTACAATGGATGGCTCATCAAGGAGTACATCAGCTTAACCTCACCATGGACAAGGCTCAAGCTGTGGTCCTGTGGCCAAGGATTCTTCTACAAAGCCCAACACTGCAGCAGGCAGACTTACTGTGCCTGCTCCCTGCCTGGGATGGGTTTCAAAGACACTGGGAGAATGCTGACAAGTTGCAAACTGCTGTGCTAAAATGTGCCATGTAAGAAATGTTTTCATTGGATGAGCAGCTGCCAAGTTTCTTTGGTACTACAGGGCTGACAAGCTCAGTGAATCAGTGAGTTGCAGACAGGCTGGCCCACAACTCACTCACTTCATCCCAGAAGCACCAAGGAAACCTGCAGCAAGCAGTATCCAGGCAAGCTAAGACAAGCAGCTGCTGTTCTTTGGATGGTGCACTTAAGAGGCATTTCACTGAACCACTGACTCAGTAGAAAAAGGCTGTGGATTACAAAAAGGGACATCTGGGACATTACCTTTCACAAACAAATCATCTGTGGTGATTTAAATCATGATGGGCTGGAGCCCATGGACAAAACAAGGGGGCTGAAGTCATGGAGGTGGATCCACCAGTAACGTGTATAGGTTTATGTTCTCACCATCACTGTGTACATTCATGAGATCTGGCCAGTCTTGCAATGAATTTATTTAGGCTCAGTGTGCAGTGCTGGTGATTGCTAGTGCTGGTCTGAGCCACAGGGTTGACCCTAAGTCACCAACACATCCCCCTCCTTGAAAAAGGGTTAAAGAAGAGCAAAAAAATACTCGTGTGGAACATCTAAAAGAGCCTGGTTGGATTGTATTGGATTGTGAGACAGGTACATGTGAGTAAATATGAACCTGCAAATGTGCACAAACTTGCTTGAACATACATTCATCATGATTCAGCACGGCAGCAGATTTCTGTTGGCCCTCTCACGCCATGTAACAAATGCCAGATCCCAGTAGCACCTTTTGCCTGATCCCCCACAAAACTAATAAAAAGAAAATCACATTCTAAAACGTTGTGTTGATTTTATTTCCTTTTTGGTGTTCAAGGGAAAGCTGACTACAAAGTGCTAAGTTTGTGCCACAAACTTAAAAATACACTTATATGGCTAAAACAGCTTTGTTTTCTGCAGCCCAGAGCCCTAAGCAACCTAGCAAAAACGCAGGACATTTGCAAAACCCATCCTGAAATTCTGCTTACAATAAATTATCAGTCAAACCATTTCTAAGCCTGTTACAGATTATAAAATGACAGCCAGATAATGGAATAACTTCGGGTTTTAGAAGTTTGGCTAATTTTTACTTTTAGATTCTTCATTTAAATCCACATCTTGGAACAGGACTCATTCCAAATCTCATTTTCAAGCTCCATCAAAACAAAATCAAGCAAATGATAAACAGCACATAGCAACATTTGCTTTCTTCACAACAGTTCAGAGATTCACCTTTTCAAATCAGAAAACTTCAGTGTGAACTTCTCTTCCCTACTTGTTTAACTACTCAATTCAACTCAAATACTCATGACTTGCTGAAAAAGTGAATATTTATATGAAAGCAGTTCTCCTGGTCTGACATAGAACAGTCTAACTAAATTAAAAATGCCCAAAGCACTCAACTCTGTGTTCTGCTATTAGTTCTTGTTTTTCTAAGCTCAGCTCACATCATTCAAAACATATCAACTTCGAGAAATCTGTCATGACAGCCAGTATCGCAATGTCCCTGAATCTCAGTAAGCCACATTCAAGTCATTTACCTCAAGCTCCCTCTTTTCACCCTCACCATATAGTGCTTACTTTATGAAAAACCACCAGCAAGCTGCCCTCAGTTTTAATTTATACACCTGTGGTTTTCAGTTGCTGCTAGCCATCTCTGAAACACTGTTTTGAGAGCTCTAGCCCAAAGGGTATCTGCAAGAGAGATATTCACACAGAATATTTAATTGCATGGTAACTCAGTCATGGGTGTTTATGAGCCAGCAGGCACCTCCAGTAAGGATACTGGCTACTGCCTGGCCACAGAGGTTCAGTGATGCTTCAGCAACAAGTGAGACTGCTGTGGTCAATAGCTCCTCATGGGGAGCCCTGAGGTTGCATCCCTCTGACTGACAACTCTCTCAGACACATGGTTTGACTTTTGGTAGCCCTATGTGAAGCCAGGAGTTGGACTTGACGATCCTTGTGGGTCCCTTTCAGCTCGGGATATTGTATCTCCACTAGGTGCTACTGGAAAACCTGGGCAGGGTCTGAGCTTCCTGGAGAACCACAAAGGGGAAAACAGGAGTAGACAAAACTGTCAGCACCTCCAGGAAAGAAAGCCTTCTTCATCCAAGGCCATCCTAGGGAAGATGGTCTATGCTGCAGACTGTTAGACCTTCGAAAGTTTTTGGAGTTAATCCACAGACTGCTATAGAGCATACTTTTAACACACACACTTCCACCCTTCTGAACATTGTTGTTTTAGAAAACCTTCAATTAAAACAAAAACAAAACAAAACAGCATTCAATTTGTTTTAATTTGTCCCCAGCTGACAAATGATTTCAAGTCTGTAAGCTATCACACACCAAAAAAAAATCACTCTGTGAACACAGTAGTGATGCAAAGTAGGGGATATAATGTGCTTTTTCAGCAGCCTTGTAAAAGGTGAAAGGTATGCAGGGATAGTAGAATGTCACTCCAATTGCTGTGACCTGAACAGGTCTCAGGCAAGGAGGGACACGCTGCAGGCTAACAGTATTCTTGGCAAGTGGCAGAAGCGTGATCCCTAAGGCTCTCCCTGAAATTGCAACAGCCAGTCTGAAGAAAAATTCAGAACTAAGGGAAGTCAGGCTCATTTCATAAAACTCCGAGTCTGTTTTCTACTGTGATGAAACTACCTGTCTTCAGAGGAAACTGTGAATCCTTCCCCAGCTGGAAAGCCAAGTAGATCGCATGTAAAATCAATACATTAAGACAAAAGGCAGAAAAGGGATAAGAATTAAGTACCTCTGAGTCTGTGAAAAAGTTATAAAGGAGCACATCATCAAATTCCAAGCCCTTTGCTTCATAAACTGTCAGTACAAGTGCCAAACTGAGTTCCTCGGGTATCTTCTCCTTTGCTGTTTCATTTGCAACTAATACTACCTATAATAAAATACATTAATAAAAATAACATGTTAGAAAGCCACAGACAGAAGGCATACAAACATGTCAAGATAATGCAAGAGGTTTCCCAAAACCAGGCAGCATTTAACAGAGACATTCCAGCACGCTACACAAAGCTGCCCCTAGAAGACTGACAAATGTGTGGTATGAGGGGACAGCTGCAGATCTGGTGTAGGATAATTTGGAGTTAGAAAAGAATGGGACAAGAATCACATGATGCAATAAAGAGCTGATAGAGCCAGAAATGCATTAGGAAGAAAGAAAGAGAAACCAATAAAACAACTGTTTCAGAGTTTTAAAGGCATAACTTATCAGTAAAATGGAAGGGATTAAGAAAAACCCCTGTGGGCAGCCCATATAAAGTGATAATCTATTTAGCAGCACAGCTGGAACAATCTGCAAAAAGCCGTATACCTAAGAAAAGCAAACCTGATGTGCTCCAAATTCAATAGGCTGTGTTTTCCTTTTGTTGCCCCTCAGCAGAATTGCCAGGTCACTGAAACTGCAGGACTCCAAAACTGTAGGCTTTGGTCCATCAAAGAGACCACAGTCCTTTGGAAGCCGATCAAAAGATTCTGGGAAATAGTACTGAAGCAAATCAACCACTCCAGATGCAAGGCTGAGAATACCTACAGTAAGCAGAATATAGATTTTAAAGTTCAATCAGACTGTCTCACACTCACTTGCAAGAGACACTTTTAAAAGATTTTATTAAAATGTTGATTTTAAGAAGTATAATTACAAAAACAAACATGAGTGAGAGAAGAAAGAAGCTGTAAGGCCCACCTCATGTTTCTGATATTTTGAGTAGACCTCATTCTTGAGCCTGTAAAGATCAGAAAGTTTGCTACAAAGACTTAGCAGTGCCCTGCTCACAAAATGAAGGTCAAATGCAAAACTAATATGACAAGCAGAAGCAGCTCATCAATCCTGCAAAACCTAGCAATTTCAGGAAGGAAAGGAAGTGCATACAAGGGCATCTGATTACCTTTTGAGAAGTTACCTTCAAACAGACAAAACATACATTAAGCATGACTGTTCAAAAAATTACAATTTTAATAACATTTGTTGGTGTTTTTTCCAGTTGCCACATCGAAACAAAAAAGCTGATCATCTGATCTCTTAAAAAACAAACAAACAAACAACCAGCTGATTGAAGATGCTTTGAAATGGCCAGCAGCAAACCTCAAACGTTAGAGTCACCTGAAAAGCACAAGCTCAGATGATAAATTTCATACTCTACCTGAATGAGACCTGTAGTTTTGGTACAACTGATATATCCTTTTTGGTTTTCTAACACGCTGCTTCTTGTCCACGGTGTTTTTGCTTGCATAATGGAACAGTGACCTCAGATCACTAAACCGGAAAGCGACTCCTTTCATTATGCTCTGGGCAGTGTCACCAGTTAGAAACATGGAATTAGGGTCATTGATGCATTTCATTAACAGTGCTAATTCAGCCTGTGTGAAATCCTGAATCTCATCACCATAAAACTCATGGATGGACCATGGCAGCTCCCCAAGTTTTGAGAGCCTTTGAGATAAGTTATACAGCAAGTCTTCTTCATCAAAGTAGCCTCTCTGAGACCTTATCTGTTGATAAAGACAGAAGAGGTGATAGATTTCACTTCTGTCTTCTGTGAAGTTTGGTGATCTCTTCCGGCCCAGTTTTTTGTACTGCTCCTCTGTAAGTTTACCCCCGAAGCAACTCAATGCCTCAAAAGAGCCTTTCAGAAAGGACTTTATTTCTTTCCAAACAAGTGCAGGGTTGTACAAGCTTTTACCTTTTATCATTTTTGGCCAAATTTCATTTGCAAACAAATCGTAAGTCACAAAAGTCCGAAGGTCACTCTCCCTAGAGTATCCATCAGCAGTTCTTTCCTCATCACCATCTTCGGCTTCAGCATTACCCTCTTCGTCTTCATCTTGCCAATTTGGTATCACCAACTCTTCCTGGGGGCTCCAACCAACAATGGTTCTCTTAAGGCTCCCATCTTCATTCCTCGGAAAAAATGGGTCAGGCATAGATGCATCCAGTAACAGCAACAACTGCTTGGAGGTGACGAACAGTGGGAAATTTTCATCTTTAACGTCTTGTAGCCTGTGAACATTCGGCTCCAGAGGCTTGAAATGACTGGTTACCTTAGAAGACTTGCTGAGTTCAATGAAATTCTTCTGAACTTCTTGGCACAAGACGGGATTTTTTGTTACAAAGATCTGGTGCAGATGCTCCAGTCTGTTTGGTTCTTCTGAATTACACGTTTGGTCTTCTTCATGGTCATCACACGGATTTGTTTCCGTATCAGTTGTGCCCGTAGCAACTTCTTCATCCTCAGTGTCCTGGTCTTGCTCCTCACTCACCTGCTCCTCACTTGAATCATCGCTGTCCTGTTTTTCTTCACACTCCTCGTTTTCTAACCTAGGTTTTTCAACATCACTGCACTGTCTCTGCCGCCAAGTTTGCCTCTCCAGCAGAGGACTACTTGCCATGGTGGATTTTTCCCAGTACGAATAAAATTTCTTCCAAAGCCTATACAAGCAGCAAGTTGTCTTCCCAGTCCCACTTCGCCCAATTAAAATGATTGGTTCCATGGGCTTTGGATTGAGGTCAATTACTGCGTACTCCAATTCCCCAACTCGGAAAGGGTACTCAACAGCAGAATGTACGTCATTTATAATGTTAAGTGCCATGTTAGTACTGAAGCTGTGAAATTTCATTATATTGTATTCCATTTCTGCTGCACTGGCTGGAGGGAAATACTCAGGGATAGTATGTTCTTTTGATTTTTCCCTCTCCAAGTCTTCAACATAACAACGTGGAACACGCTTATGTGTTGTCACATTGTAGTTCTGATGTCCTTCATTTATGCCTTTGAGCTTTTTCCTTAAGATGCAAGATAACCCACGATTGTAGGACAAGCATATATTGTCCAAAACACGGTTCAGCTTGCAGTGATCAAGAACAATGGCCCAAATTCTGATCATTTCTGTGTAAACTCTTCCTGATTTTTCTAGAAGACTTTTTGTCTGTTCTGTCTCCATAATCTTTTCTGCACTCTCACTGCAACGAGGAGAAAAGTCAATTGCAAGTTCCCATAGCATTCTTGCACCTTTGCCCAGTTTGGCTTCATAAAGCTGGATATCAGCTTTTAAATGTTTCAGTGGCTTCTGAAGACCCCTAGTCCATTCCCCGTTGCCAAGCCTCTTAATTGTCATTATAGTTTTAGTTTTCAGGTAATGAGGTACATCTTTGCTGCCCAAGGTCTTCAGTGCTTCAGGAGTGCACTCTATTTCCCAAGTCATGTTATCAAACTCCTGCACATATGCCTCAACATCCAGAATCTTCTCTTCCTCTGGTTCTTCCTTCTCTCCATTAGACAGGCCCACACTAAATTCCTGCACTCCCTTCTTTTTCTCTCTGTCATCTCCTTTTCCTTCAGAATAAACTATACTTCCACCAAGCTGCAAGGATGCACTTTTTCCCTCTTCCAAATTGGTCTGGCCTGAAGACTGTTTTTGTACCACAGAATTATCCTTCCTCGGGGCATCACCCCATTTCAATTGCTGAATTAGAGTTGCAATTTCCTGCACTAGACTTTCCTGCATAGTTAAGGGGTTGTTTATCTTTTCCATTTCTTGCTTTGACAACTGATCATTTTTTGTCTTTACAGAAGACAGAGTTTTTACATCATTACGTGCTGTGTTGCCAGATGGTACTTTCAATAAGGACCCAGAAGACGAACGTCCTCCATTCTTTGTCTGTGACACATCAGAAGCTGGAGTAGGCTTAAGTGTTTTAACTGACTGCCCTGCCATATCCTGCCGGTACTTCTTCTTCTCTGATACAGCAGTATTCCAGGCAAGTAGCAGTGGGTCATTTTTCTTAATTCTGTGCCTCACATCTCTTCCTGATTTGTTCTTTATATTAAAGTTAACATCAAATTTTGCCAATGAATCCATTATTCTCTTTGTCTGCTTTGAAAATCCTCTCTGAAAAATAACATGCATCACTGTATTTCCACTATCATCCTGTATATTTGGATTAAGATACGGAAAGTCAGAAGGTCTTGAAGCAAAGAGATCAAGCAGATAGTTCAGGATGTTTATGCCAGTGCCATCTGAAAGCGAGAAAAAAATAAATCAGTTGCATTCATTAAATAAAAAATAAATCAGTTCAACGATTCATGGTAGGCCAAGAATTTTTAATGCTTTTTTTTTCTGCAAAATCAATTTGCTTTCAAAAGATGAATTTTACATCCTGTGTTTTTAAAACAAGTTTGTTTGAAATAGCTTAAAACAGCTTTCCTAAAGTTCAGAAGAAATCATATGGTGGCAGCAAAGCTTTAAAAATCTCTAGTTTTGTAGCTGCTTATGGAGCATCAGTCAATTTAATTCCTTTTAAACCTCCAAGTCATCTTCCAGTATCAGCCCTGACAGCTACCAAACAGAAGATGGTGACTCTGGTCATCAAGAAAACAAGCAGCTCTGATACAAGACTAGGGTCATCTGGTTCATTTTACTACACTACCCAGAAGGAATTTGCAGCACATATTCTTGAGTTACGTAACTAACCTGTGGCAAATCCCAACTATTTCCTGATACCTGAAGTTCCTAGTGCAGTTTCTTACTGAGTAAGATTAGCCTGATGCTTCTTTAGGAAAAAAAGAGAGAGAAAAAAAGAGAGAAGGAGAGAGTGCTAATGCTACAGCGTTCCAGTTTTAATCCAAATAAATATGTATATGTGTATGACTTAACCCAGATTACCTGAAACATTTATTTCCTAATGAAGACAGTGATTCATCAAAATCATTATAGAGGAATTTCACCTCCAAAACTTTGCACAGTGGAAAATACTTAGAGAAGATACCAGGTTTAAACTCTCGATTTAAAGTCTATAACTGACCTATGTTGTTAATCCCTCTAAAACTATTAATGAAATGTGCATGCTTTATAAATAAATAAATACAGTGCTTTAAATTATTTTACCCCTTCCAGTCAGAAATGCATTTTTTACTAATTTAAAATTAAACCTAAACTTGGGGCTTTATTTGACAGATTTTCAGATTTTCTCACATGTTTATGTAAGCACTACAGTCCTTTCACTCACTCCTCTGAACAAAACTCTGCTTGAGTTACAACTGAACAAAAACAGTCAAATGGATTTCAGATGTCATTGTCAGATTTCCTTCAACGTCTGCTGATTAGCCCTGCTTTTTTCTTCGTTTCTTGCTAGATACATCATATTTAAACCATTCCCATTTAATACAAATTTTACAGGTTTTCAGAGAGGAGCTTTGCTTTCTAAATCAGCTTGATTAAATAATAATACAGTCAGAAAAAAAATAAAAAGTGATGGAAACGTTACAGCTGCCTCAATCCCATCAATCAATTGACCAGCCATTAACCCTCCTCACAGCTCCAGGCACTGCAAATTAAAAGCAGTACATATCAGCTTAATAAAGTTTTTTGTCCATACCCTTTGGCCTACAAACTCTGGGGACTGAGATACGGCCAAACATCCTGGTCTGCTGCCTCTGCTATCACATGAAACAAACAGCAGAGGAAGTGGCACTGAGCTGGACAGGTAAGAAATGAGATCATGAATCATCGTATCACAGAATAACTCAAGTCTGAAGGACATCATAAGGATGATTGAGTCCAACTCTAGGATCCACACGAGATCAACTCAAAAATCAAACTGTATGTCTGAGAGCCCTGCCAGATACTTCTGTCTTGGGGAGCCTGTTCCAGGGCCTGGCCACCCTCTGGGGCAGAACCTTTTCCAATATAAACTTTCCTTGATGCAGCTTCATGCCATTCCTTTGAGTCCTGTCACTGTCACCAGAGAGCAGGGATCAACACCTGCTCCTGCATTCCCCCTGTTAGGAAACTGTAGGCCATCATGAGGCCTCCCCTCAGTCTCAGTGGCTGAAGAAACCAAGGGACTTCAGACACTCCTCATACATCTTCCCCTCTAGATCCTTCACCATCTTTCTAGTCCACCTTTGGATGCTTTCAAGTAGTTTTACGTCCTTGAGGTATTTTCAACATTTGGTGTGAAAATGAGTGATGCCTTCCTGCTAGAGATATTTGTGTCCCCTAGACTTAAGCACACAAAAACTTTACCTCTTTTATCTAAACAGATGTGGACTGCTGCATGCAAAGGAGTATCTCCTTTTACAAAGGAGACATTCTGAGGATCTGCACCCTTGGTCAGCAGCAAATACACCAGTTCAAAGTAATTCTTCTTCAGGCAGACATGCAGTGGTGTTTCAGATTTGGCTCCGGTCCCATCTGGCAAAGCTAGTGCAAAGGATACGAAAATAACAGGGGTTAAATATGATAAACCAGATCTGCAAACTACAGGAAGTGCTTATCAGAGAAATGTACAAATTGATTACTGAGCAGGCAGAAAGAGTTTTTGAGAATGAAAATCTTCAGAATCCCCTCTGGTCTCCCAATAATCTAAGCAGCCAGTCCTCCTGTTACAGCAGAAAAACACAGGCCAGAACTTCTTCAAGTAAGTTAGTCACTGAATGAAATAAGAAATCTCTTTGCAACCCCAGACAGTCACAAGGCTGCAGCAGGACCACGTGTCCCTAATTTATAGCTAGTATCAAGTTATAACGTGAAGTGAAAAATGGCAGAGTAATTCTAGCAATAGAACCTATGCAAAACAAGAAAAATGATCATGTTCACAGTTACTGAAAAAAAGATACTTGGTCATGCCCTTGAATTCACTGAAGTAGCCAATTACTTGTGACATGACAACAGACTTAACCCCAAGACTGTGAATCACATTTTCTACCAGGCTCAGGACAGGGGAATTAAAGCTTAAGAAAACTATAAACAAGGAAATGAGAATCTTTGGCCTTTTACCTCCTAATCTAACTCTGACAGCCAAAGATTTGAAAAACATCTTCCATCCTACATAGCCCTAATAGGTTTCCAATTAGCAGGTGCAGGAAAAGGTACTACACCTCAACAAGCTTCAGCACTTACACAGAGCCACAAAAACTATGCTTTCATATTTCTGAAACTATGCTGCTCCAAACATGCAAAAGAAGATATCTTTTTAAAAAAGTAATATGCTAATTTTTTCACCTCCTCTTTCTACCAAACATCTTATGAGGTGGACTCGCTCATCCAGTCTGTCACACTGCTGGATAATGCTGCCAATGTCAACATCTGAAAGACTGCAGGTTTTTAAGAGTCCTCCATCTGACGTGTTTTCCCCATTGGCTTTCCCTGTTAGCAACAGCAAAACTTCATGCCACATTTGCTTCTTCAACAACAGTTTTATGATGCTGTTAGCACAGGCCTGGGAGATGTTGCAAAGCACCCCTTCAGGAACTTCTGCAAGGCAAACAGAACAAAATAACTCACTCAAAAACAGGCAGTAAAATCCATCTCAATGTAAACAAATTTCAGAATAACGAGCTCATTAAATTCAAATCACAGAACAGCAAAATTCTACACTTGTATCCTTTAGTCTTCATGCTGACAGACAAATCATTTTGAACACTTTTATTCATCATACTGAATTTCCGTGCGTGTTATTATGGGTTTTCACTGCAAAATACAGCAGTACAAATAAGTAAAAGTACTCAGTTCCAGTAATATCAACTGTAGAAACAAGGAAATGAAGGAAGGATAAGAGAGCAAAAGCTGTATGTTAGCATGAAAACAATTAAGATGAGAAACGGGAACTCACTGTACCTTTCATAGAAGAAAGCAGCTTCAGAAATCTCTGAAACACATCTTCCTTCAACATATTTTTATGATGCAACCCATTTTCAAAACTGCAGAACTTGACAAACTGTTCCAGAGCATCCAGGAAAGAATCGACTACGGCTTTTCTTCTGTCTTCCTCTGCAAAACATTACAAGAATTGAAAATCCAGTTCTTCATGGTCATGTTTTCAGGGCAGGGTTGTAATACACCGTGTTATTATATTTTGTATCCCAAAACACATCCAATACACTCATTAAACACTCTTTACATTAATACATCAGGCTGAAAATTGCAATAGTAGGCAAGCTGCTGTACATGCAGACAGGACATAGCTGCCTTGCAATTATAAGAATTTTCAGAGTAGATGACTTAAGAACAGTGACAACTTCCAGCATACATTTTTAATCAGATGCCCTGAGCTTGTCTGAATCTTCACTGGCATTTAACAAATACAGCTGAAGAGCAATTTGCCCTTTTAAAACTAAACCAAAAAAAAAAAAAACCCAAAAAAACCAAAAAACAGAACAACCAACAAACCCATCACAGCAAAATGACACCTACAGGTTTAAGATATTTGGGTAATGCAAAATTGCTGATTCTAAATCATGTCCTGATAACAGTTTTTAAATGAAAGACTTGGCATGAATTTCCTGTAATTTTCAGGGAATTTAAGTACATCAAAGATAGACAAAACAGTAGCTTTCCCCCCTCGGACAAAGCAAAGGGTAAGTTACCTTTTTAGCAACCAGAATTATCCCCAGGGGTAAAGCAGTGTCTTGCTCTCCAGTCTCTCGCTTTACATTAAGCCTAGAAAACTCCTGGGGCTGCACATAGGGGAAAATAAACTGACCCCCACAAACATGCTGAGATACATGGAATGCCAACTGAAATGGTTACCTCTATAAGGGCAGCGTTGTAAACCTGAGAACCACTGAGCTAAGACCTGCTCTAGGAGAAGGGCAAAAGATCTCTACAGTAAAGAAAGAACTATGGGAATCTGCTTGCCAGGAGCCAGAAAATGCAACTGCAATGAAATACAAAGACTTCCAGTAAACTTGTATGTAATACACATGTGAAACCAGAGATATAGTCTATAAGTTTCACCTTTTCCTGAGTTTGATCTGCCTGTGTAAGTCTTTTCCTTCATGTATGCCCTAAGAGCTGCATAACACAAATAAGTACTGGTTTGAAAAGGGCATGCTTTGAGTTAATATGGTGACACCACTAATACAGACATTACCTTGGCTAGGAAAACACGATCAGGCACCAAACCAACTCAGAAAGACTGTACTGAAGAAATGGTTTTAAGAAGAGCAAAATCCATGTTTGGGGCTTAATAATCTTCTTTTAAACCTTTCCATCATTTGCCACCTCAGTTCCTGAACCTCTTAAGTTCTGCAGGAACATCCAACCTAACTGGTAAGTCAGCTCTCATGTGGACACACAGAAGAGCTTCTCCAAACAGACTTCTACAGTTGGATCCTCTGCTGGAAGTGTCTGTGCTCCCCCCCAATCTCCTTCAGAGCTAGAATGCAAGTACCAAGCAAGCTGCCATGCTGCCAAGACAGCACTTTCTGCAGTAACCCTTCAGTTCTGTGGGAAGACAATTCTCCATCTCATGTCCTAACCAGCATCTCCCTGAGTACACCGCAGTACTCGGAGAGAGGTGCAGCTCAGGCTTATGCCATTTGTTGAAAAAGACAGGAAATTATCTATGGGTTTGTCAGTACTGATAGTTTGACACTGAGGTCTTATTGTACAATTCGCACGCTTTCTGATTTATTGATGTCAAAGCAGAATTCCCTGTTATTTGGGCAATCATGCACTAGTTTCTAGAACAGAAAGTTACAGAGAACTGAGTCCTTTTCAGAACTGATGGGCATTTATAAGACTAGACTGAAAACCAGTTTAGTTTGTCAATTCATCAAACTCCATGTTAGCATTGGGAAAATTAAGATCAGCACCTTTCTATAAGACAACTGATCTTTCACAAACTGCCCAGAAATAACAGTAATAGTTTTAAAAATAATTTGCAGTTTGCCCTTACTACAAGAGTGCAACTAAATTTTAGGTTCACTGCTTTGGTTATGGGAGGCTGTCCAGTAGTCCACTCTGCTGTTCTTGTCCCTTCTCATGTGAAGAGATTGTAAGTTTCCATGTAACACAGGAGTTTCAGCTGCATGTCACCCATGTGGAGCAATGACGACTAAAACTTTCTGAACAAGGAGGATCTCTCACTAAAACATTTTGTTTTCAAAATAGGTCATTATCTTTTCACATACATGTTCATCACTTCAGGCCTCCTCTTTTTGATCAACGCTTTTTCTTTATTTAAATCATTTTAAATATGTCACGGGTGTTTTTACTAAATGTTTCATTTCCCAAACACTAAGGTGAAGCTAAGCGGTCAAAACTGATAAAAGGATCAAAAAGATGCAGTTTCTATGGCAGGAGGGGAGCCTTGTGCTAAGGAAAAAAATCCAGCAATGGCTTATAATAACTTGCAGCAATTTGTAATTACTTACTGCATGATACATTAAGAACAGTAGCTGGACAGCAGACACCTTCAAGCAAGGACAAAATGTCCAACGCTGTCTCACCAGGGTGACAACACATACAGAAAGTTACATAAATTCCACCTACTACTGCCAATGACAAATAAAGCAATTTTGTATCCAAAGGTTTTAATTTAAAAACAGAAAAAGCACCGAGTCCATACAGTACCTTCCAGTTCCACAGAGGAGGAAGTGTGTTTCTCAATGTGACTGCTGACTGCTTTGACAGCATCAAAGTTTTTATTCTTTTTCAAAATATCTATGACAGTTCTTGCCCGTGCGTCTGGAATGGTAGGATCAGCCCCAAAACTCAGAAGCATGAGCACATCTTCTGTTTGACCTAAAGCATTATAAGAAAAAGCATTAGAGGGGGAATAATTCTCATTGTTCAGGGGCTGCTGTGTTTTGTTTTCTTGTTTTCAACTGTGGCACAATTTCTAGCACACACACACACATATATATATATATACTCACATATATATATAAAATTCATCCAGTGTCTTAAGAATTGTTAGCTATTATACCAGAAGAAACTCAACAAACTGTTAAAAAATAATTATAAACTCTCTTTGTTATTGTAAGTTGGGAAGTGGGAGCAATGAAACACAAAGTGATGGGGTGCCTCAAGAGCGTGCCGTTGATCAGAGGCAGTATGTCAAAAGCCTCTCCTTTGCTATGCCCCAATCCTTTCTCCAGTTTTTAGGCAAACTGCTCTGTACATAAAGAAAAAGCAAAACAGGAGATTTTTCTATTATTATTGTTATTCTGTAAGTCACAAGGTGACTTAACAAAACTGTCTATTTCACATATTCAAGCATGAATATGTACACCTGTGTACTGATTTTCTTTCCTGTGCAGCAGAAAACACTTTCGTGGTAACAAGCCTTGTAACAAAGATTCCTAGTTTAACTAATGGTGTCATTGCTTTTAATAGATGTCACTTTAAGCGCTTTGAAATGCTATCCAGAATTACAGAACAAACAAAGACAAATATAATAGTGACTGAAAGTTTTGACACATTGTTTAATAATTATTCTCGAAGATGAGAAGCTTTCCTCTTACAACTTCCCACTGCACTTTACAGCCCTGCAAGCAGCAGTAATGATCTTCCAACAGAACAGCTGGAAGAGCACAGGGACACCAAATCATGCAGTGCAAGGGAAGATGAAGAAACGCTGAGCAAAGAATTGGTAGATCATTACACTTCCAGAGGCACAACTCCACAGAACACAATCTCTTTAATTGCATGCACTGAAGAAAAAATCTGGATGAGAAAAGAGTGATGCAGACTAATCCAGCTGCCATGCTTTGCCTGTGCAAGTCTTACCATTCAAGCCACCTTAGGAATTATTTTTTGTTAATGGGTGGAAGCAAGGGTTTAAATATATTTATAAACATATCTCTAAATACGTACATGGCCTCTTCCAGAAACACAAGAGTCTTATAGTAAAAGATGTTGCAAAAGAAGTATGACTTCTTTCCAGGAAATGAAATTTGTTAGATAGGGACTGCCTGCATCTCATTCATACTATTAAAGAGAGCTATCAGAATATCACTGTGTTCAACGACCTCGAAGAGTGCAATTATCTTGGCGTTGATGCTTGTTTCCTGAGGCCACCTAGCGGGCAGCGTAAGAAATACAAGGAAGAATGCCAGGCTAAGTTAACGTAAAAGACACCTGACCAAAAACTTGAAGGACACCATTTCATTTTTCATCTCTGACAAGATACACTGCTACTTAGGTTTTAAAGCTTCACCTGGTCAAAACAAAATAAGAAGCAAACAAGAGAACAGAAAGATAGGATAGGTCTCTAGGAGGTCAAGGCATGTTTAGATTTAAAAGGTAACTAAAAACTGCAGGGTACTTACTGGAAAGCCATAACCAATCAAATCAAGAAGCAAAAATTTAAAAATGAAGCATACAGACTTATAAGGGAATTACTGAAATGCTTATATTTAAGTTATTATGTTCAGATAACAGGGCTTTCTCATTTTCTTCCTTGTATGTAGTAGTAAACACTGGGGTCTGAAATTCTCTGTCATTCTTCACTTTTCCATAAGGAAAAAAAAAAAACAACACAGGAGTAAGAATAAAGAAAAAGGAATTGCATTTACTGCGTTTCCGGGAATAGTCACTGGAAGATGCCACAATGTGCAGGAGAGTGCATCCATCTCTGTCTTGCTGGTTGATTCTATCCTTCAAGTCTGGCCTCTGAGACAGTAACCATCTGAAAATATGGTTCTTTTCTGAAATGATAAAAGAAAACATTTGTTATAGTAAATAGATGCAGTAGAAATAGATACTGGCTTTCCCCCTATGGAAAGTAAAGATGCACCTGTATGAAAGCTTTTCTCATACATGGGGAGTAAGGGAGGTAAAAAAAAGTAAGCAAGAGAAATGATACCATGAGCCAGCTGCATTGTGGGAGACCCGACACTAAGTTCTCACTGATTCTCAGCACGCATCACTTACTTGACTCATGAATCTTCAGCACATACAGAAAATGTTGTTCCACACTGAGGTGGCAGGAAGAAATACTTAATTTTTGTCAAAGTCGGCATGCCCAGGATCTGAAAGAACCTCAATCACACAATAGCTCCAAAACACAGAAGAGAATATCCATATTAGGTTTTTATTGCTAACAAGCACAGATAACGAATAATTACAAAATTCTTAAAAATCACAGAATCATAGAATGGCTTGGGTTGGAAAGGACCTCAAGGATCATGTCAACGATTTACGGGCTGGTTCTGGCATGTACCAATGCCTCTGTCAATGGCTGAGTCCCTAGCAATGCCACCCAGTTGGCGAGCTTCTCTACTATCTAGCCACACGCTGTTGGCCCCATTGTCCCAGCATTGAAGTAACCAAATAGCAATAGGCTCATTTGGGTGACGTGAGAAGTCTTTTCTCAGACCTCGAATTTCATTCATTCTCAGAGATCGATCAACAAGGGTAACGATATCTTGCTCACCTCTTCCTCTTCCAGGACTTTGTGTTGCCCTCGTAGGCGTTGGTGACCATGGTCTTACTGAGGGCCCCTCCCCTAGACTCAGGGGAGCTTCTCCTAGACCTCGGAGCCACTCCTCTGGACCTCTTTCCTCCTCTTTCTTCTGTTCTGAGTCGAGATTTGTTTCGTTCTCCATCCTCTTACAGGGGCGACTGACATCTGCTGTGGTGCCTCCTGTGGTTGATCAGGCTGATCAGTTTTGATGTTCTCACCCTCTAGCTCTGCTTGGAGTCTGTCTTGTTTGATTATGAGAGTATTTAGTTCAGATTGGAGGGTGTCTCGCTCAGTTTGCAGGCTGTCCTGTTTAGATTGGAGGGAGTCTCGCTTGGATTCGAAGGCATCTCGTTGAGATTGGAGATTCCTTCTCTCAGCTCGGAGATTCTCCCCTTCAGCTTGGAGACTTTCTTTCTCAGCTCAGAGACACTCTAGCCTGGTTTTGAGATTTTCTCTCCTGGCTAGAAGACTCTCCTTCTCAACCTGGAGATTCTCTGTCTCGGCTCGGACTCTCTCCTGGAAACTCTCCTTTTCAGCCTGGAGACTCTCTCTTTGGGATTTCAGGGAGTCTCTCCCAATTTGGAGGGCATCTCTCTCGGACTTGAGGATATCCCTCTCAGATTGGAGGTCTTTTCTCTCAACCAGGGGACTCTCCGCTCAGCCCGTAAATTCTCCCTCTCAGCTCTCAGACACTCTCTCTCAATTTCACAAACTCTCTCCCTCTTTGGGATACTACTGAATAAGGCCCGATAAGCATTAGCCAGGCCCCAAATCATTTGTGCCTCCTCAGATCTGCCTGAGCCACAACATTCCTGTCTCAAATAGCTGTTTAAGCTCTCAGGGTCTTTCAGGTGTTCAGGAGTAAACTTCCATGACACCAAAGATGTCCATCTCTCTAAAGTCTCTCCCAAGCCTCTCCACACTCCCTGCCATTCAGTATTCTCTGGTTTTGGGGAAGGCTTCCTCAAAATACAATAAATACAAAAACTGACTGAAATGATGAACAGTAAATTCAGGGAGATCAACAATGCGATCAGGTGAGCATTCAAAAACTGCATAAAGGATTCAAAGGAGAGACTGGGAACCTGTTTAAAAATCCCAAGTTCTGTGAAATTAGCAGCTCCCTCTTCAAACAGGTTTAAAAGAGAAAGCAGAATCATTTTTTTTTCTCTTTACAGAAGCAAGATAGCAGTGCTCAAAGTTTACAAATATCCCAGAACACTGGCAGTCCGCCTAGACTTTCAAGGTCAAGTTTTCAGTGAGCACCTGTGGAAAAGATAAACTTTCCCAACGAAGCTCTCCGTGAGCAGAGAGAGATTCGCTCTAAAAAGCTAAAAAACAGCCTTTGCCCGCATTCTCCACCAAGAATGTCAACGGTTTACGGGCTGGTTCGGCCCGGTTCCATGATGAGCGGGGCGGAGGGATCTGCAGATCCGCGCCTCCGGTAAAAGGGAAACAGGGGACCCCAAAATAATTTAAAAAAGCAGCACCGATCTGAGGAGAAACAAACTAATTTACTCAGTATATTATCGGAAGCAAGATGACGCACTATAATACAATATAATCAGAATTGAAGCTAATAAATCAAATATAATGAGAGAGAGAATGTCCGAAAGGGCAGATAGGCCTCACCACAAGGCTAAGGTGAGATGCGCAGTCCAGTTGAGCAGCAGGGAGACGGGAGCAGCGCCCACGACGAAGGGCAGGCGAGAAAGAGCAATCAGGTGACCTTGCCAGGAGTTAAACCTCCTCTCCCTGACCGCAAGGTCCCCTGGGGAATGTAGTTCTTCTTCTCTTCAGGGCAGGTACCCAGGACTTGAGCATTGACAGTTAAAGTCCCAGTGCCCCACATGATGTTATGATGTGGAATACCAAAAACCAAAAATCACAAAACCATGACAGATCATCAAGTTCCAACGCCTCTGCCACAGGAGGGTTGCCAACCCTTAGATCAAGTACTAAATCAGGTTGCCCAGGGCCCCATGCAGCCGGGCCTCAAAAGCCTCGAGGGATGAAGCATCCACAACACCTCTGGGGAACCTGTTCCAGCACCTCACCACCCTCAGTAAAAACCTGCCCCTGACATCTAATCTAGATCTCCTCACCTTTAATTTAAAACCATTCCCCTTCGTCCTTTCACTATCTACCCTTGTAAAAAGTTGATTCCCCTCATGTTTATAAACTCCCTTTAAATTCTGCAAGGCGACAATGAGGCCTCCCCACATCCTTCTCTTTCCCAGGCCAAACAAGTCCAGCTCTTTCAGCCTGTCTTTGTAAGAGAGGTGTTTCAGCCCTCAAATCATCTTTGTGGCCCTCCTTCACATCCTCTCCAAAAGCCCCACATCTTTCCTGTGTTTCAGTGATACATGTAAAGTCATGCCTACATGATATGATTTCATTATATTTGCTTTTGTCATGGTTTTATGACGTGATGTGGGTGACGTGAAAAGTCTTTTCTCAGACCTCGAATTTCATTCATTCCCAGAGATCAGTCAACAATGGTAACGATATCTTGCTCACCTCTTCCTCTTCCAGGACTTTGTGTTGCCCTCGTAGGCGTTGGTGACCGTGTTCTTATTGAGGGCCCCTCCCCTGGACTCAGGGGTATTTCTCCCGGATCTCGGAGCCACTCCTCTGGACCTCTTTCCTCCTCTTTCTTCTGTTCTAACTCAGTCGAGATTTGTTTCATTTTCCATCCTCTTACAGGGGCAACTGACATCAATGGTGGAGCCTCCTGTGGTTGATCAGGTTGGTCACTTCCGATGCTCTCACCCTCTAGCTCTGCTTGGAGTCTGTCTTGTTTGATTATGAGAGTATTTAGTTCAGATTGGAGGGTGTCTCGCTCAGTTTGCAGGTTGTCCTGTTCAGATTGGAGGGGGTCAAGTTTGGATTGGAGGGACTCTCACTCAGATTCAAAGGCATCTTGTCGAAATTGGAGATTCCTTCTCTCAGCTCAGAGATTTTCCCCTTCGGCTTGGAGACCTTCTTTCTCAGCTCAGAGACATTCTTGCCACGTTTTGAGATTCTCTCTCCTCTCTACAAGACTCTCAACCTTGAGATTCTCTGTCTCGCCTTGGAGACTTTCTCTTTGGGACTGCAGGGAGTTTCTCTCGATTTGGAGGGCATCATCTCTCTTGGATTGGAGGTCTTTTCTCTCAACTAGAAGACCCTCTTGCTCAGCCTGAAGATTCTCCCTCTCTGCTCAGAGTCTCTCCTGGAAACTCTCCTTTTCACCTTGGAGACTCTCTCGCTCATTTTATACTGCCTCCCTGAGACTCTCCCTTTCAGCTCTCAAACACTCTCTCAATTTCAGAATTGAGATCTCAGAGATATCTCTCTGAGATAGCACTGAATAAGGCCCGATAAGCATTAGCCAGGCCCCAAATCATTTGTGCCTCCTCAGATCTGCCTGAGCCACAACATTCCTGTCTCAAATAAATGCTTAAGCTCTCAGGGTCTTTCAGGTGTTCAGGAGTAAACTTCCATGACACCGAAGATGTCCATCTCTCTAAAGTCTCTCCCAAGCCCCTCCACACTCCCTGCCACTCAGCATCCTCTGGTTTTGGGGAGGGCTTCCTCAAAATACAATAAATACAAAAACTGACTGAAATGATGAACAGTACGTTTAGGGAGATTGACAGCGTGATCAGAGGAGCATTCAAAAACTGCATAAAGGATTCAAAAGAGAGACTGGGAGCCTGCTTAAAAATCACAAGTTCTGTAGAATTAGCAACTCCTTCTAGAGCTGAATGCCACACTGTATGCAGATGCCAGGTACATATTTCCATCAGTGTTTTCAGTAGACTCTACATACCTATGGCTCCACAGAGCAGAGTGGCAAACTTAATTAAGGCCCAGCATGTTCTGAGCATTAAAAGAGAAAAAATTATGGAATGCAATCCCTTGAAGAGCAGTTTTAGAAGAGAAAGCATTTTTTTTCTCTTTACAGAAGCAAGCTAGCAGCACCCAAATATCCCAGAACACTGGCAGTCTGCCTGCACTTTTGAGATCAAGTTTTCAGTGAGCACCTGTGGAAAAGATAAAGAAAGAGCTTTCCTAACAAAGCTCTCCGAGACCAGAGAGAGATTCCTTCTAAAATGCTAAAAAGCAGCTTATGCCCGCATTCTCCACCAAGAGTGTCAACAGTTTACGGGCTGGTTCGGCCCAGTTCCATGACCAGCAGGACAGAGGGATTTTGCAAAATCCACACCTCTGGAAAAAGGGAAACAGGGGACCCCAAAATAATTAAAAACAGTGGCAAAGATCTGAGGAGAAACAAACTAATTTACTAAATAGAGTATTGGAATGCAAGATAACGCACTATAATACAGTATAATTAGAATCGAAGCTAATAAATCAAATAAAATGAGACAGAGAATGTCTGAAAGGTGGGTAGGCCTCACCATAAAGCTGAGGTGAGATGTGCAGTCTGGTTGAGCAGCAGGGAGATGGGAGGAGAGCCAATGAAGAAGAGTAGACAAAAAAGCGTGCATCAGGTGACCTTGCCAGGAGTTAAACCTCCTCTCCCTGACTGCAAGGTCCCCTGGGGAATGTAGTTCTTCTTCTCTTCAGGGCAGGTACCCAGGACTTGAGCATTAACCGTTAAAGTCCCAGTGCCCCACTGATGTTATGATGTGGAATACCGAAAGCCAAAAATCACAAAACCATGACAGCTTTTTCTCTGAAGACGACAACATTTGGTTCATTTTAACAGAGGATGTCACTTACTTGCTTTGATACACAGTCTGATAACAGCATGAAGGGGATGAACTCCAATGGATTCAACTTTCGCCCCAATGGAAATCAGCCATTTGACTAATTCTGCTACATTTTGCATCGTCTCATCACATCCATACAACTCAAAAGTCTGATAATGAAGAAAAGAATTACAACATGTTATTTTATATTCACAAAAAACGTTCCTTTAAAAACACAATTCCACAATATCATTTTTTTATGAATTGGTCTGGAATTGGTGGAACAACCAAGAGTAACAACCAAGTCCTATTCATTGTAAAATGAAACATTTACAACAAAAACGTAGCAGATCCAGTAGAAGTTCAAAGCAAATACATTTCTCCAATGAGCTGTTTGTGAATTTTGAAAGACTCTTCTCCTGCTCTGAAAAGCACTGAATTTGAAGCCTATTTTGTAATACATATTTCTGTATTTCTTCCCTGTAATTGATGGCAACTTTCTGCTATACAAGTCTATCAAATGTTACTACATTCCAATGCACATGTTGCTGTAAATAGGTATTGTACTGTTTAAGCTCAGATGAGGCAGCTTCTGCAAGCAGTTATCCTAAAGCAAGAAAAGACTGAAGAAATGTTTTAAATTGGAAAACAGGAATTACAGACTGAGGGAAGGAGGTATAGACAACCCAGGTAACATCTCATACAGCTCAGGAATCCCAGCAATAGAAAGAAGGGCAATGCCTCATTCCCTCATCCAGCCCAGGAAGCATCTGGCATTATTAAGACAGTAACGATAATGAAACTGTTCACATAAAGAAAAGCTGTATGAATTTTATGAATTGTATGAATTTTACAGGGAAATTTACACACCAGGACTGAAAGCACACAGTCTGAGAAGAAAAATCTTGAACCAAAAAAGGATGTTTTATCAGGGACTTAATGAGCTTCAAGCACAGCCTACAAGCAACAGGGACATTGACACAGGAATCAGGAGGTGAGCAGAAGAAGCTCAGAGGGAAATTGAGACAATATGCCAGGAAGGTCTGGTCACGAGGGGGTGCTCAAAACCAGTGTTTAGACATAATTGCTTCTCTTGTGCCAGTCATTTTTTAAATAGCAGGCTTTGCACAGCCTTCCAACATCCACAAATAAATCTTTCTTTCTACCACCTCATGCCAAATTTTGACTGGCAAGTATTACTGTTTGTGCACAGTCACAAAAATAAAACACAGCAAACTACAGGGTGGCAGCAGGGGAAGTTCCAACTGTCAAAAACCACATTTTCCTCTCATTTTTGCAAAAGATAAGCAGTGCTCATTCATTGATCTTTCAGGGCCTGGACTCTGACCCTCCTCTCTCCCTGCAAAGAGCTGATCAAATGCACGAAGTGTGAAAGCGGGTAGCATGAAGTCCCACTTAAGCTCCTCGAGTGACATTACCATGGCACACTTGTCCAATGCTAGCTAACCATGGCATGCTTGTGTAAACATACCTGCTTTGTAATGGTCCACAAGAAATGCTTTACCTCAACTCTTATTGAAACAGAATAGACAACCACTGCATAGTAGCAGATACATGCACTGTGTACTGCTTTCAGAAACTATGCAAAACATAATACCACCCTAACCCAGGAATACTAAAAGTCATCCTGTTTGGAAAACACATTCAGCTTAACAGATGTCAAACATTTTTCTACATTAAATTTAATGTCAGGTTCCAGGTCTGACATGAATAGCTTGCTGCACTTGAGAGGAAGATATCTTTTGGCGACCAATAAAAAGGAAATACTAAATTGCATACAAAAACTATACAAATTAAGGATACTTCTAATGATCAATGAAAAGAGACAAAACAGATTATTTAACATTATCATATATTATTTAACATAACCACGTATTATTTTTCATTTTATTTTTCTCTCTCATCTGCTTTCACTTTGCCCACAGGATGGATAATCTTCCACTGAAGAGAACAGAAAGAAAAGAAATAGACACAAAACTTAAAAAGCTTGTCACTTTACCTCAAAGAGATTTTTCAGTGGTAACTGGTTGACTCTGAGATTGGTGGGCAAGTCTTTCTTCTTGGACAACAACAACAGAAAAGACTAGGAAACAAAACAGTGGTGATAAGTGCGCGTAGAAACTTTGTTTTTCACTGCATCACTAGACTTTGTAGAGAGCGAAACATGGGCTAACATTTCAGATCTTTTTTTTACGATTGTAACACATCACTGAATTTCCCTTTTCATTTATCAATTGAGCTAATGTATTTACAGTGGACTGTGGGAACCTATGACCAATTAAAACCTCATCAGAAATAGAAACCATATGGAAAGGATCACGTCCTAAAACTATCTCCAGTACACCTTTGGTAGTGATTCTTTTTCAAGGATAAGAAATATCTACGTAATAACAGGCCTGTCAGTTCTATTTCAGTGCCTGATAAAATTACAGAGAAGATCATTCTGGGAGTTACTGAAAAACACATGAAAGACAATGCACTCACTGCTCACAGCCAGCACAGGTTCATGAAGGGAAAGTCCTTGCTAATGAATAATTCTTCCTTCACAGCAAGATTACACACCTAGCTGAACAAGGGAAGCCAGTAGATGTGATGGTTTTGGATTTCAGCAAAGCTTTCAGTACTGTTTTTCATGATGCAATGGGTGAGCTCAGGTTGGGCTCCAAGGGTTACAGTAAGCAGGATTACATCAGGCTGGCAGCCAGCCATCACTGGGGTTCCTCACGTAAAGCTTCATTTCAGGGCCAGTTCTCTTGAGTGCTTTTATCAATGACTTGGATACATGACCTGAAGGCATACTAAAGTTTGAGGATGACACTACATCGGGAGGAGCTGTGGACTTCCTCAAGGGCAGAGAGGCCTTGCAGAGAGATCTTAACAAATGTAAGGGCTGAGCAGTCAGCAACCACATGCACTTAAACAAGGCCTGCATCTCCTCCCAGGGAGCGGAGGGCAGCGCTGAGCTCTGCTCTCAGTGACAGTGCCCAAGGCAACGGCATGGAGCAGTGCCAGGGGAGGGGTAGCTGGGCACTAGGGAAAGGTTCTTCACCAGAGGGCAGTGGGCACGTATTGGTCATGTATTGATCCACCTAAGTGTGTCTTCAAATCCTGAATTGCACTCTTGTGAGTTGACCTTGTAAGGCTGCCAGATGCTCCTCTTTTTCGATCCTGGTGCTCACAGGGCTTTCTCACACTTTTTCCTCACTTTGCCATGCAGCATTTTGCCTTTTCGTAGACAAGTTTCCCCTGAGGCTCCTGCCAGTGGCCACCGGACCCAGCCATGCCCTGCAGTGTGGCTGTTGGAGCAGGCTGGAAATTGGCTTGCCGAGCATGGGGCAGACTTGGCCTCACCACACACTGTAGCCCCGCAGCCCCCTGCCAGCACCGTGCCACCAACACACTGTAATTATGGCAATGAACCATTTTTCACACAGTTATTGTTTAAAAAAGAGGGTTAGTATGACTTCAGGTGATTCTCCTTCTGATTGTCCAAAATAATCCGGCTTTATTGAACAACTGTGTGCTGAGTGCTGTGTGCTGAGTGGATCTTTCATCCAAAAGAAAAAGACATTATAAATAAACACATTTTTTTATCCCTTCAGCGTGTTTCAAGAATAATGGAGCCCCTAGGTAGGATCAAAACAGAGACAATAGCAGGAGACAAGTGGGATCTTAACTTTGTTGCATACCTTTGAGAAACGAATTTTGGAAATTACTTTGAACTAAGAGTATTTTTCAAGTCTAAAAATCATGACAATTGAATCCAGGAGCACTAAAATTAATTGTTTTTTTTATCTTAGAGGTAACACAAGCTTTCCCTGAACAGGTACCAATGACTACGTTTTTGTGCAGCACTACTACACTATACTTGATCTTAGCCAAAAGACTAAGCAGCGAGTATGTAACATTTGTTTTCTCTTCACTGGGACAGACTTACCTGCCACTTCCCTTTCTGAGCCAACTTTTCCATCACAGATTGCCAAATCAGTGCATCAAACCTTGCACTGAAAATATAATCACATGCAGGGTAGAAAGTTTGTGGCAAGACTCGTTCATCTGCAAGAGTAAGCAGTTATGAGAAGTATGTAGTATATGCAGTGCTTTTAAAGTTGTGGTCTCCAACTAAATCGCTTCACTGCAGAGCGACAGCTTTAGTATTAATACTCAGGAGAATGCTAACAGGGAGCAAACATCTGACTTTTTTAGTGTGACAACCCCTGGCCACCAAACTGCACCTTTTTATCACCAACCAGTGTTCTTTAAACACAGAAAAAAAAATGAGTCCATCACCACTGAGGGGTTCTTAAAATACTTCAGCTTTTAATTTGAGCTTACCATTGACACTCGTGAAGATTCCTGCTATAAAATCAGCAACTTGAGCTTGGTCTACAGAAGCATTTAGAAGAGTCAAACCTCTATGAAACATAGAAATCGCATTACAAGCGTTTGATAACATGATCAGCGAGTGGCCAGCTCTATAATAAGCCTATGAAAAAAAGAAAAACAAAAAAGACCACTGTTAGGAAAACATTCAGAGATCCTGACAACAGAATCTCAGGGGTTAGAAAAGATCTCTAGAGATCATCCAACCTCCTGCTAAGGAAGGCTCCCTGCAGCAGGCTGCACAGGTAGGCATCCAGGTGGGTTTTGAATACATCCAGAGAGGGAGACTTCACAACCCCCCTGGACAATCTGTTCCAGAAAAGTTAACAAAAAGTTATCAGTTTCTCTTAAATTCATTAAGTATGGTATAAAATGCCACGTAGTGCTATTTTCACAGCTTCTCACACACATACACCCTCCAAAAAAGCAATCGAAATCCCTTGTAATTCACACTGTGCTACTGATGGCATTGTGCATGCTATGAAAAAGCAATAAATAGATACAGATATATATGGAAAAGATAAATAAAACAGTAGAAAATATCTTGGAAAATAACTGAAGGATGAGAAGACATACTTTTAGCAACTATCCTGGACAGAAATGTTTCTTGTCACAAGGTCCAGAATATACATTCATGTCATTGCACAATCAGAGGCATACAGTTGTATAATCAACAGGTATACAGAGGTTAGGCTTGGTAAGATTATCATGATAGAAAGATAATCAAAATAAATAGAAATGCCCACAAGAGCACAATAAACTCCACAAGGAATGAACTCCAGCAAGAGATCCTTCCTCAGTGATGATCAGCACTTAAATGGGATCTAGAATAGGTGCAGCCAGGCTCCCTCCTTCCGGTAGCACAGGTGAATTGCCTTCACCTGTGTTCCCACAGCTGACTCACTGCTTGTCTCAGGAGGTCAATCAGAGGTTTAGGCTGTGATCAACAGTTCCCATACAGTCATTATGATGCTGCTCAGTAGCATTGTGCAGTATTTAAAACAATGCAGATGTTCTTCAGCAAATGGCACCTAAGCATATTTATGTTCACCACTGAAGTAGGTTTTACTCTCTCAGACTCACGGTGGAGTCAACTTGTTCAAAACATTTCCTGGTCAATCCTGCATCACCCTGGGTCCCCAGCATCAAAAGAGTGCATAAGATTTTATTACTTGCTATCACCTCATCTGTAACATTAAAAAGCCAGTTATCTTCTCAAAAGCATTAGTACCTTTCCTGCTGGGATGAGAAACAACAAGCAAGCAAAAGAGAGCTGCTTAATTTTATTAGTAGTATTACAATAATATTAGAAGTCATTTTGATGTTCGTGTGCACAGCCAGATACTGATTCTGTAATTTTTATGCTATGGTACACCTTAAAACACAACAAAAAGCAGATATTGGCACTTGGTTTAAAACATAATACAGGCAAAAAGTTGCCAGCTTCAACATGTGAATACCTTAACATACTCTGGATCCCAGCGTAAGCTCTCAAAGGCTGAATGCATTGCTTCTCTCCATTTACCAAGATTGTACAAGCAAGTTGATCTGTTGCAGTATAATACAGCTATGTCCCCAGAACACCTGAAAAAAAGTTACCAGCATTACTGCTTAATCAATTAAAAAAAAAGAAAAAAGGATGTAAGGTACTTTGTAGTTAGTAACAAGAAAAAGTGCACACATCACCCACCTAACAAACTCAGAGGGTAAAACAGAGCTGTAGAAAGCAAATGCAATTTGAACATCAGCTACAAAATCTCTCAGTGGCACCCTAATGGTATCTGAATGACATTCTTGTCCCTTCTGAAGCAGAAGGCTAACCCACTGGACTACTGCAGTAAGTGCTGAACTCCATGATCCTTGATCCTTTCCAATGCAGTATGTTCTATGATGCTATGAGGGTTTAGTGACAGTTTAGAAAACCTAGAGACATCTGGGTATTTAGTGAAAGGCAGTAGCCAGGAATGGAAGAGAACGGACAGGAATGGGAGGAAAGGTGAAACAAATGCTAGACAGACTTTAGTCATCAAAGCATAACCAAAAAGTGTTTTACTGTATCATCAGTTGATGATGTCATCAAAATTATATATATTTATGTCAGAAAGAATGAAGAAATAAACATATTTCAGAGAACTGAACATTCTGAAATACCTGCATCTGGGTGTAAGAATTTCTGGAAAAAGCTTCCCAAAATTTACAATACTACACAGGGTAGGAGGGAGCCTGAAAAGTCTGTCTCGTCTGTGCTCAAATAGCTTGTGGCATGGTGCTGCATCCTCTGTCTTATTCCTACCTAGCAATTTACACTCAAGAAAGTTGTTTCAACTATATTGAACATGTTCAGAGCACACTCTCACATGTATGCAAATCTTGCCAAGGCAGTCTACAGCAAGGGGAAGGGGAATGCTCTGGAGCAGATCCCAGTGGGAAGAGAAAGCCCTGCAAAGGGCAGAATCAGGGCCTGGTGGAGATGGCCTTGTTGGCTCTGTCTCACTCCCAGCACAGCTCCAGACTACATTTTAGCATCCTTTGTCTAATGGCAAACAGTCAAACCAAATCAATGGCTGGTGTTACATCAGGTTCATAGCGTCGCTAATACATGGTAATAATGAATATTTAAAAGTTAACATAATGCTCAGCTACTTAACCATTAACCATCACATTAGCAACCGGTGTTAACTGAAGACAACAAACACTTGGCATTTGGAAAGAAATAGCCACAGAACTCTTTGGCTGAAGCTAGTTTTGAGCAGATTTTACAACACCAGGAAAGCTCAAATACCAAGAACAAAGTAACCTGCATGAATTGCTTTCAAAACAGTCAACGATCCATGTAACAACAGACACCCACATTCTCCCAGTAACTGGCACAGCAACATCAATCCATAACATCTCAACTGCAAAGCTGAACTAATTTAACACGAGCCAACATAATGTTTGGAAAAATAGTTTGGACCTTAATTATAGTTATTAATAATGTTCATAAAAAAAACATTTAAAGTTGCTAACTTACACATCAAGAACAGCAATTTCTCCTTAATTACAAAACTGATACACCAAAGAGTGTGACAACAGACATAAGAAAATCATGTGTCAGGGGAAGAAATACAGTTCTGAGTTAACCACAGAACTGAACACATTTAATTACAAGCTTACAGCTTGTAATTAAAGAATACTTACAGGCCCCATTGCCTTAACTGAACGAGCATATACAGAGCTTGATCATACTTCCTGATGGCCAGGGTGTAATTTCCATTTTTAAAATCCTGATTCCCATCTTGTTTCATAAACTGTGCATATTCCATGGCATCCATGCTAACTGCGAGAGGAAAAAAAACAAAATAAAACCAATAACCAGAGATCCATGAGACACATCATTCCCCAAAATCCACTTCAACTTTCATTTTAGGTTTTGCACCTCCTTGAAAAATAGGACAAAAGAGTACATCTTTTTGCTATGTTGCAGTTGGAATAGTAAAATGTAACTCAGGTACCAACCTCATCTATGCTTTTGATACATCAACTTTCCAGCTATTTTTTAATCACATTTTTCTCATTGTTTCCTTTGGGTCTCGAACTTTCTTTTTTAATATTATAATTATTAAAATTATTTAAATGCATTCACCCTCTTTAAAAGCAGGATATGAATCTGAAACAACGCAGCTCATATAGTTAAGAAATACATGAAGCTGCACTTTTCAATTAGTTAAAGACAAAACTAATTAACTTGCTTTTTATTTACCTTTATGACTTTTCCTTTATCCAGCCTTTCCAGCAAGACATTTAATAATCCAATGTACACAAAATCGCTTTGAAACTTGATTACTGCATGAAACTGCTGTGATGTCAGTCTATTATCAGTGCCTGAAGACCTTCGAAGAAATTGAAAATCGTTGCTAAAATAAATACATCCAGCACTCGGAGAAATCAAAGGTTGAAACAGGCATCAACTGCAAGTGGTAGAAAAAGCATTTCATAATTAAAACTGTAAAATTAATCTCCTTACATAAAAGTAATCGCCGTTTCAAGAAGCAGGTAATCAAATACAAGGGGAAAAACAGCCACACGCATGCTGTGAGACAGCACGTCAGGATCACAGACGAAGCAGAAAGTCTTGAGCAGAATCATTCTCCACAACTGGATCAGACTTTTAAAAGCCATCGCCGTTACCTGTGAAAGTCTCTTTTAGTCTCACAAATCTCAGTACTAGCAAATAAGATTAATAACCCCAGAAGGAAAGCACAGGTTTACTAATTATCCTGGTGTTAACCAGCATGGAACAGAACCAGAGACAACCTGTAACATCACAGCCTACTGATAGAAGCTGTAAAGGCTTTTCACAGCAGACCAAACGAGGTATTTTTAAGTATATGAGCCCACAGACAAAGCACCAAGTAACGCTGACATCTTCTCCATAGGTTCTCAAGGCAAACCCAAAAGGCTGCTGTACTGTCCAGAGGATTAAGAGGCGTGCTCTGGGTGGCACTGTGCCTTGTCTGCATGGAGATGCTCCATCAGGTGAAATGCAGTGAGCTCACAGGAGAAGCAGTGCACACCTCTGCAAAGGCAACAACAAGAGAACCAGGTGCTACAGCGAAGCTCAGAGCAAGGCTGCTTCTGTCTGGCTGCAGAAAGGCCACTCAGAAATTAGGCCCTATTTATTTCAAGGAATAATGCTCCGTGATGATGTATGCAATGCAAACGCTGCAGGAAGAACTAATTAAGCTCCTGGATATAGACTAAACTGACTATAAACTGACAAATAAAAGGTTCCATCTATGCAAGGTCAGGGGAGGTATGATGACAAGGCAGTACTGGAGGAGTAATTATGACAATTATGCCATGCAAATTAAATCATCACTTCGCTGAACCACATGCATATAATATAGAGTTTCAAAACGCTCCTTATGAGACAGCAAGTCAAGTGTTCTCATAGCTTACGTGGGTCTTCTGGACACTGCATAGTATGAACATTACTTAAGGGGAAAAATAAAAAAGGAGGAAATAAAAAACAAATGCTAAAATATAGTTCCATCTTTTTTTTTTTTTTTTTTACACCCTCAGAAGGTTAAATAAGAACCTCCCCATTCAGAGCAGATTTCCAGCTGAACACATATTCCCATGCTTTTCCAGCTTGCCAGCCAAAACCCCAAACCATAGGCCATTTAAATCACTGGGATGCCTGCTGAAGGCTTTAGCAACAGTACCCAAGAGATGCACAGACATGCAAATCTGACATGTAAGTAAATTACCTAGAAGAACTGCTGTACTGACTAACACAGTACGTCTTGCTATTGCCTAACATCTTCTTGAAGCATACACAGTTTTAACTCAAAAAACAGAAGACTGACATCTAGTGCTTAGTGTTGAGTGTGGCTAGCATTGAACAAAAATGTCACCCATTCCTATGCCTCCCATTGGCACAAGGAAAGAGAAATGCCTGGACCACAAATGCATCTGAACATAACTAATAAAAGACTTCGCTTTGGTAAGAAAGGTTCCTTTCCAAAAGTAGGGGTTCCATGACACCGAAGATGTCCATCTCTCTACAGTCTCTCCCAAGCCTCTCCACACTCCCTGCCATTCAGCATCCTCTGGTTTTGGGGAGGGCTTCCTCAAAATACGATAAATACAAATACTGACTGAAATGATGAACAGTACATTTAGGGAGATTGACAGCGTGATCAGAGGAGCATTCAAAAACTGCATAAAGGATTCAAAGGAGAGACTGGGAGCCTGCTTAAAAATCACAAGTTCTGTAGAATTAGCAACTCCTTCTAGAGCTGAATGCCACACTGTATGCAGATGCCAGGTACATATTTCCATCAGTGTTTTCAGTAGACTCTACATACCTATGGCTCCACAGAGCAGAGTGGCAAACTTAATTAAGGCCCAGCATGTTCTGAGCATTAAAAGAGAAAAAATTATGGAATGCAATCCCTTGAAGAGCAGTTTTAGAAGAGAAAGCATTTTTTTTCCCTCTCTTTACAGAAGCAAGCTAGCAGCACCCAAAAAGTTTACAAATATCCCAGAATACTGGCAGTCTGCCTGCACTTTCAAGGCCATGCTTTCAGTACAGGACCTGCAGTACTGATAAGATTTCTAATGAAACTCTCTGAAAGCAGAGAGAGGTTTGTTCTGAAAGAACGTCTTTTCCCAGCCAACGTGGGCTATGCCTGCATTCTCAAAAACATCAATGGTTTACAGGCTGGTTCGGCCCAGTTCTGTGAGTAGTGGGGCAGGGGATCCATGGACCCACACCCCAGGAAAGGGGAAGGTGGGAAAGGGTAGGAAGATGGGTCTAAAAACAAAACAGCGGCAATGATCTGAGGAGAAACAAACTGATTCACTAAACATGATCTCGGAATGCAAGATAGCATGCTATAATACAATATAATTAGAATTGAAGCTAATAAATCAAATAAAATGAGAAAGAGAGCATCCAGAAACAGAAGGCCTTACTCTAATGCTAAAGGTGAGACAGCGAGGGAGCACACGTGCTGCTGAGATGATCAAGAAGGGAAAAGGAGTGTCTCTTGATTTACAGTTTTATCTCTCCCTCTGAACAGACAACGGAAACAGAAGAGTGAACAGTCCTCCGGGAGATGTAGTTCTTCTCTTCTGAGACAGGTATGCCCACAACTATCCATGATCCACAGAACTGGAGCACTGGCTCTTTAACTTCCAGTGCACTACATGACGTTATGATATGGAATACCAAGAACAAAAACGACAACTTGCCACCCGTTAACTTTTTTGTACGGCTCCTGAAACCACTAGAATGACTGTGGCAGCAAAATGGAGGACATCCCCTTACACTTGAGGAACTGCAACACAAGATTATGGAGTTAAATCACAAACAATCAGCTCCAACTTCTACTGTTGTGCCCTGCTTTTTGCTGGGATAGGGTTAATTTTTCTTCATAGTGCCTGGTATGATGCTGTGATTTGGATTGAGGAGAAAAATGGTGTAGATAACACAGCCATGTTTCAGCTGATGCTGAGCAGCACCGCACAAGGCCAAGGGCATTCCAGCAATTTGTACTGTCCTGCCAGGGAGGGGCTGGGGGACAAGGAGCTGGGAGAGGACAGGACTGGAACAAATAACCCAGACTGGCCAAAAGGCATATTCTGTGCCATATGTTCTTGTGTTGAGCAACAAAACCGGGGGAGCTGGCCGTGGGGCTGCTGGCTGGGCATTGGTCAGTGGGCGGTGAATAACTGCATTGTGCATCACTTCCTTTGGGCACTTTTTGTTGTGATTAGAGTTTTAGTTTGCGTGGTTGGTCTTTTTTCTTCTTTCTTTCTTTTCAGTTTAGTAAATGTCCTTATCTCCTACCACAAGTTCTTGCACTTCTCAGTTCTCTCCCCCATCCCTCTGAGGGAGGAGTGAGCTGAGTGGCGTTCAGCTGCCTGCCAGGTTAAACCCAGCATACTGCCAGTGTGCAAAACGCCCATTTACTCCACTCTTGAGTTACCACAGTACTCTACATCCCACTGAACTGCTTCAATCAGACTGTCCTCAAAGGCAGGACTGTTTGGGGGCTTACAGAGCTAAGTGTGATTCCTCTTGCTTCAGCAGATAAACTTGAAAACCCAAACGCTCTGCCACAAAACTGATTTTTCATCCTTGAAAAATGTGGTGGTCCTTACACTGCTTCCAAGAGGCCATCTTGTGCTTTCTGAAAACTTCATAAATCTGAAAGTGAACCTGAGCAGCTCACTTGTTCCATCTCCATCCAGTTTACATGCTCTAAGAGACAAAACCTCCTAAACCCCTTCTCTCACATTTTATCATTGAGCTTGACGTGGTACAGCACAGCGTATCCCCTTGGCGTTATCTGCCTGTTTGTGTCCCCTCCCAAAGTCTTGTGCACCCCCAAATCTATTCATTGGAGGACAAAGTGAGGAACAGAGAAAGCCCTGATGCTGTGCAAACACTGCTTCAGCAACAGCTAAAACAGTGGTGTGCCATCAGCACTGTTTTGGTCACAGACCTAAAACACAGCACCCTGCCAGCCACTACCAAGAATCCACGTTGGTAGTGAATTAACTCCATCCCAGCCAGTGCAGCAAGTGCTTGTTTACAGAGGAAAAGAAGAAGTTTCTACACAGCAAGGCTTTTAATTATTGTTGGTACTGGAGGTCAAGCCTACAAGTCTCAATCCTATGGTGTTACCCTGACTTAGAATGTTTTTATTCTTGAGGCACAACCGCTTTCCATTTCACATTTCACCAATGTTCAGGGAGCCCGTGTTTCCTCACCAGGCAGCCTCTAGGCACTCATTACCTGCCTAGTAGCGAGTTTAGAGAAGTCTACCTTGAATGCGTGCACTACCTCTCTCAGAGTGAAAAGCAGAAAAATACTTCATATGGCAGCTTTGCTTTTCCATCTCGTACTGAAATGGCAAACAAAAAGTCTTGAAACAGTCTGTGCTTTGAGAGGAAGCCTTGGAAAAGTGGCAGAGATAAAACACACGATTTCTGCAAGCAATATGAACGGGTTTGAAGTTACAAGGCCTAAGTGGACATATTAAGAGAACTCATGTGGAAGAAGAGAGATGAGATTTTGGCACAGCCATTCTCAAGGATCTATTTGGACTGGAAAATGTCATACTGATATTTGTGGATACTGAGACATTTTAATCCAGTGTTCTGGCAGTATCTCCTACGGGCTGTTTCTAACCCTTGCCAAACATCAGCTCATCTTGGAGAAGCTGCTCCTTTCAAATTGTTTCATTCAGAAAGTAAAACACCTTCTCACTCTGCAATGCAAAACAACAACTTGCTAACAGTTACCTTTCTAGGTCTGTACCAAGAATCCAGACAAAACCATCAGTCCTAGAGGAAATTCTTCACTACAACAGTGGTGAGACAGTGGCACAGGCTGCCCAGAGAAACTGTGGCTGCCCCACCCCTGGACGTGCTGAAGTCCAGGTTGGATGGGGCCCTGGGCAGCCTGGTCTGGTGGGTGACAGCCCTGCCTATGGAAAGGGGTCGAAACTGGGTGCGTTTTAGGGTCCTTTCCAAACCATGCCATTCTGTAATTCTACAAACCCACCAAACCCATGGGCTATTGCCACGTTTAGCACCATGTCTCACACACAAGTGCTATGCCTGTATCTGGAAAGTTAGCTGTGAGACTTTTCACCTCCACAGTTTTGCTTTTGAGATATTAAGCAGTTGCTGGTGCCTGAGCTAGATGAAACATCCCTGACCAGCTTGCACTGAGCTTTCTCCAGGTTCTGGATCAAATTGCTGACTGTAGGGCACAGACTTATTGACCTGTGGCACATGCACACCACATACCCGGGTACAATTAGCACAGACGTCTCGATGTTCCGTTACTATCTCGAATGCTGTGTACAAAGCAGATAAGCAGCAGATGTGTGCAAGGCCTGGGTGAAATGAGGGAAGCTGAAGACAAACACGAGCAGACAGACTCACACACTGCTCCAGGGTCCTGCTCTGGGCAGGGCTAGCCACAAAAACCTGAGGTCCTCTTCTTCCAGATAATGCTGAGCACCGGTTTCTATTTACGCACACTGTTACAAAGCAATTATTACTCATAACTAAGCCCAGCTGACTGATAACTCCAGCTCCTCACACACCAAGCGCACGTAACCAGCCCTGCTTGCAGCTCAGCTCCCTTCAGAAGCACAACCAGCAGCAGGGCCACCAAAAAAGGACTAAGCCCAGCCCAAGCACAGAGTCAGCCTGCTGCCTTGCAGCAACTTAAAAAATCTAAACATAAAGTTGCTGCTAAAGTGTTACCAGTGAATCCTCAAGAGGCTAGATTGGTGGCTGACACACATGCAGGATAGGCACTATGCCAGGAAGCAATATTCAAGCTCAAAGAGGGTAGATTCAGGTTAGACATAGGGAAAAAGCCTTATACAGTGAGAGTGGTGAGGAACTGAAACAGGTTGCCCAGTAATGTTGATGCCCCAACAGATCCAGCCCAAGACGAGGCTGGATAAGGCTCTCGGCAACCTGATCTAACTGTGGTAACCCTGTTCACTGTGGAGGAATTGGAATACGTGGCGTTCAGAGGTCCCTTCCAACTCTAAGGATTCTATGATTTAAACATGGCAAGGCGACAGCAATCAAAAGCATGCTACCAGAACAAGACAACATTTTCCAATTTTCATCCCAAGACGCAAGACAGGCACCCCCACAGCAGGACAGCAGCTCTGCACCCGCTCTCTATGGAATCAGAGCTTCATATCCATTAGCTGCACTGCATAGTCCTTGCAGGCTGGCTCTCTACAGTCCAAATTTCCTGGGTCCATCCTTAATCCCATATGGTATCTTCATATCATCAGGACTGCATCTCATTTTGGGAAAGCTCCTGGAAAAAAAGCCACTGACAGAAGAACTGCATCTCTCAGCTTGCAGGCAAGACCTTCACGTGTTGCTGACCAATCTGGCAACAAAGGTCTTCAAACATAGCCATGCCCTATCATCCTTGATTTAGGGTGCTCTCAGCACTCTTCCTCCTTCCCTTGCAGCCTTGCACATGGGATCTGCCCCTCTTTGAAGGCTGCCTTGCAGTTGGCAGTGGTGTTGGGCTTGGCTTTGCTCCCCAGCAAACCTTGTTTTGCTAAGTGAAACAAAACAGAATTTTTTCTTTCAGTTTCAAATGGTCCTTCCCCTCTTTGTAATCCATCAGTAACAAATTACACCTCAGAGAAAGGGTGGTAAATACGGCAAAGGCAGCGTTGTGTTTTCTGGAAAAACACAGTGAATACATACAAATATTTACAAACTAGCACTACTTTAACAAACTCAGGACCTGCAGCTCCCATTTTATATACTCACACTGAAAACACGTCCAACATTCTATCTAGGTGTCATCACTGTTTTGCAAACATTAACAACAAAAATTCACAGAGCAGTGGAAATAGTTAATCTCACTTCCTATGGCCTGAAACAACAACCCCAAAATCCACCATCCAGCTCTGCCACACCAGCCCTAACCCAGTCCAAGAGGGAGGTATTTACACTGCTGCTCTTGTTTACTCAGCCTGATGATGTTCCTGTCATCAAACAGTGATGACCCAGTAAGAAAGCAATGGTAACAAATGGGCTCTAGATCAGTTCAAGATAGCAAAACATCTGGAAAGGAGAATAAAAACTGAAAACTAACCAAAAAAAAAAAAAAAAAAAAAAAAAAAAAACCAGCAAGATTTCCCTAACAGCAAAGTCTTCAAGCCTGTGCACTTGGCATGTTTATTTGCACACAGGTAAAAGCTCTGGTAAGAAACACTCCTCTTTGCACGTTTTCTTGACAATGCAAAGCCTGTTCCCATTTGCACTAAAATCATGTCACCAACCTGAGGTTAATTTTCTGTAAATCAGGCACTAAATAAAAAGGTAACAGACCTTTTGGGTTTTGCTCTTCTGAAGCGCACACGGTGCTCCAGCTCCCTCTCAGATGAACAAGTCTGCTTCTAAGTGACCATTCCACGACCTCAAACACAGCACTGCTCTCCGGAGAAAGGATCCAAAACCACTGAAGACAACGCTCAGCCGGGGGGCCACACGGAAGCTCTTCCCTTTCAGCAGCACGCATCGCCCCCCGCTCCTCCGTGCAGGACTGCTGCAGGAAGGCCGGAGGCACATCCAGCTGCAGGGCAGGAGCAGCACGAACGCACCCCGCCTCCCCTCCGGCCGCCCCACGCACCGCCCGGCAGGCTTCCACCCCGCACGGCCACCCCTCATCCGGGAACTACGGCCCCGCTCCGGCCGCGGCAGCCCCCCGGAGGGTTCAAGGCGAGTTCGGGCGGCCCCAGCGCGGCGGGACGCCGCCCCCGGGGAGCTTCTACCCGCGAGACGCAAGCGGAGCCGTGCAAGGCACGCAAAGCCGCGCAGGGCCACGCGATGCACGAAGCGGTGCAGGGCCGTACCACGCACGCAGAGCCGTGCGGCGGCCGCCCCGACCGCCGCTGGAGCTCCAGCCCCGCACGGAGCGGGCGCGGGGCAGGCGATGCCGCACCGCTGCGGACGCGGACCGTGGCCACTTACCCGCCCGCCGCCGAGCGCCGAAGCCCTCGGGCTGCGAGCCCGCTGCCGCCCCAAAACACGGCGGTGTCGCGGCCCCGCCCCACGCCCCTCCCTGAGCATCGCGTCACCCGGGGCCGCCCGCGGGAATCGAAACCGGGAGACACCGGGCCCGGGCCTCGCGAGCCGCGCGGACGTTGGCGGAGCGCCGAGGGGCGGCACTGAGGCGCGAACCGGCGGGGCTGCGTGTGGGGAGCCCAGCGCCGTGCGCCTCGTCTGCGCTACCGCGAGGTTCTCGTGGGCTCCTCACGCAGGCAAAGAAATCGATAAACAAATGATTAACGCTTCGTGAAACAGTGTCAAATAACCACGTCCAACCAGCACACGATACTGCCAAGCCCACCGCTAAAACGTGTCTCTAAACACCACGTCCACACGGCTCTGAACCACCTCCAGGGATGGGGACACACCACCTCCTTGGCAGCATGTGTTCCAAGCCCTCACCACCGTTTCTGTGAAGAAATGATTCCCAGTATCCAATCTAAACATCTCCTGGCACGACCTGAGGCTGTGCCTCACATCTTTTTTCACCTGACAAAAGAGACTGGTGCCCACCTTGCTGCAGCCCCGTCAGATAGAGCACAGTAAGCTCCCCTGAACCTCTTCTAGACTGAACAGCCCCACTTCCCTCAGCTGCCCCTCACAGGTCTTGTTTTCCACTCCATCAGATTTGGTGCCCTGGACACATTCCAGGAATGGAATTAAACCCCTTCTTGCAGTGAGAGGCCCAGAAGTGGACACAGTGCTTAAGGTGTGGCCTCACTGAAGTTCATACAATAACTTACTCTCCTTGAACAACGCTTACACAGGTCTATGGCACTGAGAGCCACAGTCTGCACACAAATTTCTGACTAAGCATCTGTCAGCTGCCCATGTAGTGGCTAGAGAACAGGTGCAATGCCAACCCTGGCATGGGCACTGCCCTCCTTTCGCTCCATGCCGAATGCTCAAAATACTGGGAAAAGCCACTGTTTAAAGAAGTGGTCAACACTACTGCTAATAATGGTGTTTTGGAGCAGCATGGATACCCAGTGGGAGAACTGCAGCTCCCCTGCATGCACTTGTTTACTAACAGGTCTAAATCAAAGTCCTCAGGTGGGATTTTTCAGTTCTTATGCAGCAAAAGTGCTCGTTCTTAAAAAGGGTTGGTGGGATAGAAATGCCTGAGGAAGGACTGGCTGACTGGGACTGATGCACCTGGCATTCCACTGAACCCTAAGCTCCCTCTGGTTGTCACTGACAGGATGCTTCACTTCAAGAATCCTGTTGGTTCTGCTGCCTTTTGGTTCAGAGAGGACTCTGACCTGAACACTCACAGGCAACAGCCTTTTCTACATCTATCTGCTAGACACTGACTTGTTTGTCAATCTCGTCACCAAACAGAAAACGAAACTTGGGTTTCTCCAAATGAAACTTGGCAGCTTGCAATTCTTCCTCCTGGGGTGTTTTCCTCCTGTGCAGGTCAAGTAATTTCCCCATGCTGTGTCCCTGCCACATACACACTGCCAACGAGTGTCTGAGTCTGCAAATTATGGCATTTCCTGATTATGAACAGGCATGTAAGGAATAGAAACTGGAAAGTGTGGACTTCTTTTCAGAGGCAGCTTTGCATATCTGCATGCCCAGAGGGCAGGGCAGCCACCAGGCACGTGGGGTGATATGGGTGCTTCAGAACAAGAGTACTGGGTGGAGGTGCTGATAACATCCAGCAAGGCAGCACATAATGATGCACAAAGACTTTCTACCCAGCTCCTAAACACCTTGGGAAATGTTTCCAAGGGAAAAATATTTTTTTTTTAGATGGGAAAGTGAGAAACAGATCATTCCACACATTGCTCACCAAGGTACCCCATCTCACGCCATCCTTGACACCATCCCAGGAAACACATACATTTCTTGTGTACCTGCATTTCTGTCAGTGAAAGTACACTGCTCACAAGTGATGCCTCCAGGTACAGCAGCTCTAAGGGCTGAAGTTTTCAGTGTGAGTGTGGTTCCATGAAGGTATCCACACTGCAGCTTCTATCAGTGAGATTACTTTAGGATGCTTGTTTGATTTTGACAGGTATCTCCAAACTGATGTAGTAGATGCTCCTGATGAACCCATGAGACAAAAACTTGTCCCAGATGAATCAGTATTACTTCAGTGTGATAGCTTTAAAAGAACTGCAGTGGAATCTTAAGCACATAATCAGCAGAGGATAATGCAATACAACCAATGGCAAACACCTACCTATTTCATCACTTTGCTTCTACTTGGCCTACTGCTGAAAAATCCCTTCACATCTCTCCTGTATAATCCTTCTTGCTTATTATCCCTTCCTGCTACTCCATTTCCTAAAAGCCTGGCTGCTTAATTCTACCTGCATCAGCATCATGGGGACTGGTCCTTTTGCAAACCATCTGAAAGCCTGCTAGTGCACTGAGGCCTCCTGGTCTGTGTTGCTGTACAAGCAGTTGTCTGTGACACACAAAATACTTGCTGCTCTTTGCAATACAAAGGTTTTTTTTTTTTCCCTTGGGTTTGCCACCTCCACAGCCTGCAGCCATTTTCTGGTGTTATTCTTTATACATGCAAAACAGTTGTGGCACAATACATCCTTAGCTGGGACTGGAGTCCTGTGACAGGTAGGAAAGCAATGTAATCTCTAACACCTGTGCCTGCTGTGCATGGAAAGACTGGTCCAGGGATGTATCTCAGCTGGACTTTAGCCTGGCATTAAAATTATAGCGGAAGAAAATGAAACTCGTTTAGTATGGCAAATAGTTATCTGCCTTCTCTGCTATGAGACTTAAGAGGAACTGACAGAAACAGATGACAACAAGAGGGCAGGAGGAGCAACAGATGTGTGTGCTCCTTCTGTACGTGTCCTCTCCATCCATATGTTGAGGGGGGAAAGTAGCTGAGCAAGTGGGAACTGGGGCGAAGAATGAAAGATAGAAAAGTAGAGAACTGAGAATGCTGGGGAAAGGCAGTCCCTGAGCTCATAGCACAGGCTGGCACTGTTGAGTTGCCCAGCAGCAGCAGCTGAAGGAATGTGGAGAAAGGGCAGTCACCTGCCAGAGGCAACAGAGCAAATAAAAACATGGGGCTTGTCCTCACAGATGAATCATACTGTGAAAAACAAAACAAAGATGCACACTTCTGTGTTCTTTTGTTTTGAAGAAAATCATCAAGCCTCAGTTCTATTTCTGGTAATTTTATATTCATGTCCCTGTGCTTCTGTTATTACAAGGTGCAGACCTACGGATGGTGTGATGCAGAAATGCAAAAAGTCCTTTTTTGCAGACAGATATCAAAGATTGCATGAAGTCAATCATGAAACCGTAGGAAAGGGCCACCGGCTGCTTTGGAACATGGAGGTGAGAAATCAGCTGGTGAAGCACATCTCTAGCTGAACATGTCTTTATGCAGGTTGGCTATTAAAAAAGGTTCTTCACCAGAGGATGGCCAAGATCTGGAATAGGCTTCCCAGGGCAGTGGTCACAGCCCCAAGCCCCAGAGTTCCAGAAGCATTTGGACAATGCTCTCAGACACCGAGTTTGAATTTTGGGCAGTCCTGTGTGGAGCCAGGAGTTGGACTCAGTGATCCTCGTGAGCCCCTTCCAAATTGGCACATTTTGCAATTCCACACTCTAGGACAGGAATATAAAGCGGATGGGGTCTTATCAAGAGAGAGAAGCAATGAGCCTTACTCCATGAAAAACAGAGGAGTGAGCCAGGGTGACAGAGATGAAGAGGAATGCTCCCATAAGAGATGTCCAAAGGCTAAGAGATGTTTGTGCATCAGGAATATGGTCAGGAAACTGCACGGGCTGACCAGGACAGCTACCTCAACTCTGTTCTAAGAACAAACATTTTTCTCCTGGCTGCAATCCAGACGAGATTGGCAGGGATTTCTTTCTTTGCTTTTGTAATGAGAGCATGCCAAGTTTTAAGCAGCAAGTGTTTGTTTTTACTGCCAACAGCAGGCACTGTTATGGGTGCAGAGAAGCAAATAAACTTTCCCAAATTTCTCCTTTTCACCTAAGCAACTCCACCTTCCAAAAGAAGCTTCTGACACTGATTACTACCTGGCTGGAGAAGGACACCTTCTGCCACCTATCCTCCAGGGCTCTATCCCACAGAGCCAGCACAAGCCCTCCACCCCAGGGGCACAGTGCAGCTGTCATGGCTGCTGCTGCAGAACAGCAAGCATCCAGCCACCAGGGCACCTACTTCAGCTCCATCCATGCAGGTTGCTTCCTCTGGCTGCCACTGTTTCTTCAGGCAGTGTCTAGACCTTTGCCTGGTTCTGTGGTTGCTCATAGTCCTAATAGAGAGATATGCTCAGCCCTCTCCCACTCATGTAAATGTCTGTTGTGTTAAATCCAAGAAGGAAGTGACAAAAAGGAGACTGGTTTTGTGTCTATTTCAGTTTGTCAAGGGAAGAGCCTTATCTTGCAAAAAGCCATGCCTTGCTTATATAGTTATACAGAAGAAATCTGTTACACTCTGATTACCTTGAAGAGTGAAAGGGATCACTTTAATGCCTGAGTACTACATACTCAAACATCTCACCAAGTTTTCCACGGTACTTTTAATTCTCCCATGCTTATATACCTGCTTAGCCATAGCACAGGCAGGCAACAAGTTCTGAATTACAAACTGAGGGTATTATTATCTAAAAGGCCCGTAAGTCTTTGCAAAATGTGATGCAATTTTTCCACAACTCTGCTTGTGCCCCGGTCACCGTGCTCTTCTGATTACATGAATCCTCTGAAAAACAGCCACGTCTGCAGCACGTGGGCTCCCTCTGATAGAGCATGTCATTATTTACCTTACGGGTTTTTGTTTGTGTTTCCATTTGTCATTTGAAGCAAGGGCTCTGCAAAAGTGAAACTCAAAAGTGAAAATTGCCGTCAGCAGCCCGTTTGCCCTCTACTCACACTAAAGCCTCTTTTTACTTCTTACAGTTTCCCCCTTCTTCCTCTCTTTCCCCTTCCTGCTCTCTTCACCATGTCTGCCTTTTGCAACCCACCCTGTGCAGAGTACAGCACTGCAGGTAAACCACATGCAAACCACACGTTATGTTTATTCAAATGCTGCTGTCAACACCATGGTCACGGCGGTGCAAACATCGGTGCATCCAAAATTCTCTATGTGCTCTCAGCTGGTTGAAGTCCGTTGTGCTGCTGCTAATCTTAATTTCCATCACAGAAATTGAAACAGCCTGCAAATAGCAGTGATAAAAATTCCCTGGGCCCTTCCTAGTAATTGAATACAGTTACAGAAGTATTTAAATAGGATTTCTAAATTTTACAGCATGCAGGTCACTGACTGGAGATGAAAGACATATCTCATTTTGATATATCTGTATTTAAATTTCATCTTAAAAAGTTCAGCAGTGTGATGTTGGATTCCAGAGGCAATTAGAGAACTCTTGGACCCAGCATCAGATATCCACCAAGAGCTAATTCCTCTACTACAGGAAAGGCATTGAAATCTCAGAATATTTTGCCCATTCTTGGGAGGTATTTAACTTACAGCGAAAAATCAAATTGGGCCTTTTTTATTCTCTAATAATCACAATCAAAATTAAGTTAAAACACCCCAATACTTGCTGCAAAAGAAAAGTACAAAGCAATTCTTCTTCCCTGCAGTCCAGTCCTGCAGTAAGGGCAACTGTCTATAATTTCATGTATATTTTTATTCTTCAATTTCATTAGCTTATCATAATTCCATGTAGTTAATATAGCACTTTTTAAGAGTTAATGTAGTCATTTTATGTTTGTCTTAACCTTCTCCTAACTGAGACTGCTAGAAAAACTGGTCTTTCAGTTCTAGATCCAGAAGTAAAAACCAGGACACACAGAGCAGTAGCAGAATGCCATCGTACAGAACTTAAGCACCAAGAGCTCACAGAATGCTCTCTAAAGTCTGGAGAAGTTTTACACTCTGCAAAACAGTCACACAGAAAATAAGTTACAAAATGGAAGGAAGAAAATGGGACTTGTGTTTCATACTTCCCAAGCAGATTAGGTTTTTGTTTGTTTGTTTGCTTCAAAGGAGAAGATGAATAGAATATCATATAGAAAAAAACAGCATCATCGTTAGCTTGGAAAAATCTATGGAATCATGCCATTTGTGCCACTGGAAAGAGAAAAAAATAGTTTGCATATATTCAGTCACAAGATTTCCTTGGTTATGATGGCCTAAGTTAATTTTACCTTATTTTAGCAGTGAAAGCAATTCTCCAGTGGCCAGGTTGGGTTTAGTTTACTATAGTTTGTATTGACAACGTGTAGCTTTCCTTTTTTTTTTTTTTTTTAATGGATTGCATTATCTGTTGTCCTGGAACACATGAGAGGTACAAGAATCAAAACATGGAATGCTGCCAGGGTCCCAGCCCAAAAACAAAAATCACGTGGTCATTACAGGAGTAGAGTCTTGCTAGATGAGTTTAGCTATAAAAGAAAGAACAGGAAGACTAAATAATTGAAAACCAAGGAAGAGAAAGTTTACCTACACAGATTACACTAAAAGAGTACATAAACAAAATCAAGCAGTCTCTAAGACAAAGGAGGAAATGACCTCCAAGAGCAGCACCCAGCTCCTCCCAGGGAAGAGCCTTGACACTCTTTGTGTGTGTGTGTGTGTGAGACACTCTTTGCAGCTTCAGTGCCTCAGCACAATGGGGTCAGTCCATATGGGGACCAGAGAGACACTGCAGGAGGGAGCACGATGCCAAAGAAAGAGCGCAGGTAGCAGGAAAATTCTGCTGTGGAACTACATTAACTCAGTATGTATCACTCAGACTTTCCTGCATTATTCTGGAGTATGAGCAGTAGGAGTATTGCTACCAGGCTAATGTTAATGCATGTTGGTTAGTCTGCCTTCAGCTTCTATAGCAGAATGATATGTTTTTTCAAAGAAATGCAACTCTGAATGTTTTAAGGTCCGTACAAATGTTCCATATAAGCAAGCAAACACAAAAAGAACTAACTTGGACACAAAAAGAGCTAAAAAGGACTAACTGTTCCTTCCTTCCTTCCTTCCTTCCTTCCTTCCTTCCTTCCTTCCTTTCCTTCCTTCCCTTCCCTTCCCTTCCCTTCCCTTCCCTTCTCTTTCTATCTCTCTTTCCCTTTCTCTCTTTCTTTCTGAGTTAACATCAAACATTTAATTCTCTGCAGCTGTGTTTAGTAATACATAACAAGTCATCAGTAGCTGCAGTACTATTGCGTGGCTAGCTTTTCAGTTTAGATAGATAGATAGTCAATCATTTTAAAAGAAATTTGCATTAATATTTTAGCCTGTATCCTAAAGCTGCATGAAATTCTCTGCAGGACAGTGGATCTGTATTCAGCAATGCGGAGAGTTAAAAGAACTGTGTGGATGTGCTGGACATTTGTCAAGACAAGCTGAAAAGAAACAGTGCTGTGAATCAAGGCAATTCGGTTTGCATTCTTTCAGCTATCTCTTTTTAGGTAACTGGAGGCAGTTTTAAGAAGCCGTCATAAATGTTGCCTCTGCTTGGCAGAAAACACTGTAAGAAGGCTAAAAAATACAATTTTCCACTAACTCATAGTTAGAAGGGCAATTAAGAAGACATTTCCATAGGTTGGAATATCACCTATGAAGACAGCTTGAATTGCATGAATTTGATAAAACTCTTGGCACATGGAAAAAAAAAAAAAGAACAGCCAACAAAAAACCATGGAATGCTGCTGAGCTTGTTTCTCTTTTAGAAGGAGAAAAACCCAAGCTTTTTTTGCTGGAAATGTCTTCATGCTGTAGCTTATGCTTATGCTGCAGCCTAAAATTCTACTAATTCTAACCTTTAACTTGATTTAATCAAGTTATAACTTCAGCAGATCTACGATAATCTTTCAGCACGTTTTAAACAGAGCAACAGTTTTGCAGATAGAGAAAAATCAGCCCCTTCCATATTTTTGCTGTAGTGCTGCACTCCTCAGCCCTTCCTCTGCCTTTTTGTGGCCTTGTGTTACGCTGTGTAGTTTGGGAATCTTGTTTTGTAGGGAAGGCAGCAGTGTGCCAACCAGGATCTCATTTCCTCAATGCCATAATCCTGTGTTCAAATTCTTTCTTAAACTGTATTTACTGTTTCTTAATACTGTATTTTAATTGCTCGAGCCAGATAAAGCAATGTTGATTTTGAATGGGTCACTGACAAATTACGAGTAAATTAAAAACTGCTTTCTGCTCTTCTTAATACACTTCAGTTGGATACTGTGCATGCTGCTGGGCAAGACTTGAAAACGTTATACAACATAGCAGATTAATCTTACCACAACAAAACAAAATGCACTTTCTATTAAAAATAAAAGAATTTTAAATCCATGTTATCTACTAGCACTAGGACAACCTCTCCTCAGCAGTATTCAGAGACAACAAACTGCTTTTTCTGTCTTTTATTTTTAATTTCTTCTCAGAATCAGACTGAGAGGTTGATGTTTGCCTCCCAGTCCACCCGAGCCATGCTCTGCCCAGCAGAGGTGTGCCAGCCCAGTGCTGCCACCTCTGCCACTTCTTGTGTTGAGGGCCTCCGAGACTTGGCTGCAGTTCTCACAGCCAGACCAAGGCCATACTTGCATAGGAAGCCCAGAATTATGCTGTCCTGCGTGCATCTCCCACCACCCATCAACAGACATCCTCCTGATCTCTTGTTGGAGCCATCAGAGCAGGGATCTGAAGTCTCTTAGATGTTGATGGAAAAAGGCAGTCCAGAGCTCAGGTGGGAAGCTGTGCTCAGGAGCCAGGAGCACTGGCTCTGCAGGCCCCTGCTCACGAAGCTGTGCTCAGGAGCCAGGAGCACTGGCTCTGCAGGCCCCTGCTCACCTGCAGGCCATAACCTGAGCATGTTGCAGGCTGCAGAACAGCAGAACACTCAAGAAAACTGTCATCTGACCTCACTGAGTATCAAATGGTTTTACCTTATGACCGCATACAGCACAATTCAGCTTCTTTGCCCACCAGAGTGCACAGCTGTGGCAAAGCTTGTGGATACAGGGGATCACATAAGCTGCATTGTCCCAACTACGCCCACAGATGGGTCATGTCCAGTCTGATGCCACCTCTGCGGTGCCAGGCGGTGTGGTGGGCTGTGTAGAGATGAGGTCAGGAAGCTGCTCCTCTCACAGGCACTGAAGTGGGCAGAGAGGGTTGCAAAGAGAAAAAGGCTGCAGTCACTCACTGTCCCAGGGACAGGCAGCAGCAATGCCCTGGTCCATCAGCAACAAACTCTCCTGGCTCCTGGTCCCCATCAGCTGCCATGGGTTGATGTACCTGTACCACTCACCTCCACTGCTGTGAGTGCACCCCACGGAGCCCCAGCTCCCTGAGCCAGGCAGGGACAGGGAAAGGCTGGTGATGCTGTGGGATGGGCACTAAGAACTGCTGTTGGCATTCCTACGGCATAACGCAACCAAGGCCTCATTCAGTGCTCCAAGTCTCACAGCTGTGCTCAATTGGAGTCCAGGAATGGATTCACACTGGACTCTGCTGGTGCCTGAATGTATAAAGCAAGGGTCAGTGAAATCACGGTCACCTGTCACTGACTTACAACCCCTTGGTCAGTGACCTCACAGCCCACTGATGCATGTATTTGGGCACTGGCCTGGGCCTCCATCACTCTCCATCATTCAGTGATTTTCCTTTGAAATGATGACACATTCAGGAAAATAAAAACCACACATTTACTATCTCCACGCTAATCCATCTTCTGCGAACTGTTTCCACTTTCTGAAACTTCTTTGAGAGACACTTTTTTTCTGGTTCTGGTTTGGATGCAGTACAAATTGGTGACAATCTCTGTATCAGGGGTACTTTTTGCAGGCTGTTTGCTCACACTTTCCTCTGCAACTTACTCTACATGACCTGCTTCAGCAGGGGTTGCACTGGAGGATCTCCCTATGACTCTGTGATCTTCTTGATTTTCTACTGGAATTTTTTTTCTTTTTTTTTCTTTTTTTTTTTTCTGTTTTCATTAGATTATCCTTTGTGTCCCCCACGGAAAAACTGACCACACATCTGTGTGACTATGGCACTGTTTAAGTTTCTTATGTTCTTATTGGAAGAAGTAGAGCACAATGTATATTGTAACTTGTTTTTAGAAATAGATGACTTGAAAAAGTAGAAATACCATATATTTTAGCAGTGTATTTTAGAAATATAGTTGTTGAATTGTTGTATTACGTGATTAATTCTTGCTTGCAAAATTGCAATAGCCTTTAGATGTTGCAAATGGTATGGATGCATTTCCCTACTGAGCATGCTTCAATGAAGAAAGTTCACATAAAGGACAAGGGAGGAAGATAATTGATGAAATAGAAGACTGTTGGTTGGACTGTCACGATGCTAGAAGGATGCTAGATGGTAGAAGAGACCAAGGAATAGAAGACTGAAGACCTCATAAATCACTACCTGAGATAGGCGTGCGTATGTTAATTGCCTCACGTGTGATTGATGAATGTGTACTACCTGTGGAAATACAGTGGACTCTGAATCATGTGATGTTTGAATACGATTATGGTGCAAATATCCCCAGTGCTTCTGGTGCTGCTAATAAAGAATATCTGATATAGTGGTAACAAAAGTTTGCTGTTAAGTTTCTATGCATCAATTTCTTTGATTCAGCTCCTAAGAAGCAAATATTTCTCCTCTTTGTCATAAAAAAAAAAAGTAAGATTCCAATCGTCATTTTTCATTATTTCTTTGCCACTTCTGAGCCATGGCATCAAAACACACTGGTTAAATCTTCCTAAAACGTTCAAAATGAAATCTGGATTATTTGCTTTTAATTCACATCAGTAAAACCGAATTTGTCTACTTCTCATCCTCCCAGCACCCAAGGACAATCCAAAGCAGCCTATTTCTATGGCAATACATCACGTACGTCTCATCAGGCTTTCCTGGTAATTATTTTTAGCGACTGATCTGCGACTGATCGGTGCCAGCACGGCCCGTAGGGCACCAGCAGCAGCGCCGGCCGCCAGCGGGAGCCGCTGAGGGACGGACGAAGGAGCGCTACGACGGATGTGCGCTGCCAAGCAGGAGTAAGCTTCGACATGCGTGTGCTGCCTCCATGAGGAGGCAGCAGGTTTATAACGCTGTTTACTGGAGCCAACGCTCTTCCAATCGAAACGACTCTATGGGTCTGTGGCACTACGAACAAACCCCGCACGCAACACCAGCCCCATCGCGGCTGCGCACAGCGCCCACAGCCGTCTGTCACGACGCCTCCTCCACAGCGCCCCCGACACTCGGCGGCGCCCAATGGCAGCTAGAAGCCCCGCCTCCGTAGCGCCTCTCCGCCAATCGCCGCGCGGCCCCGCCGTGTCACCTCCTCTCGGCCCCTTCTCTCGCCGCGGCCGATTGATGGACACTTGTTTCGTCCGATCGCAGAGCTCCGCAGCGCCGTGTGGGTGGTGCGGGGCAGCGCCGTTGTTTGGCGCGAGAGTGCAGCGCGGCGCTCTCTAGCGCCGCGACCGCTCGCCCCCCGCAGCGGGCGGTCTTGCGCTGCGTTCCATTGCCTCGCGGGCCGGGCTCCTGCCATGGCTCTGGTAGCTGGTGTCATCCGGCGGCTGGATGAGGCCGTGGTGAACCGCATCGCGGCCGGCGAGGTCATCCAGAGACCGGCAAACGCCATTAAGGAGATGATAGAGAACTGGTAAGCTCTTGCGGCCCGCTGAGGGGACGTACGGCGGCTGTGGGCACGGCTGTGGCGCTGCTGGCCGCTGTGGCGTGACGTCTGGCGGCCAGGGCAGCTGCAGCTACTGCTGGGGCTGCTGCCGGCCGTACGGCTGTGCCTGCGCGCAGCTGGGGGGCGGCAGGAGATACGCTTGTGCTGAACGCCTGGAGGGACGGCTCGCCCCTGGACTCCCTGGACGGGGGTTGGCTCAGTTTGCTGCTGTGTTGGATGTGAATCGTTTGCACTGAGCGCCAGGTGAAAGGTCTGTCGAGGATACAAGTCGTGGAATTTCACAGTTTCACCTGCACGTCCCTTGGTACGACAGCTACGCGATTCTTGCCGACACCTCCCTGGGCAGCCTGTGCCACTGTGTCACCACTCCTGGAGAGGTGTTTCCTGACGTCCGACATGATATATGCGTATTTATTCTCTAGAATTGCTGTTCTGTAATGTGCTTTATTGGTTTCTGCAGTTTGGATGCTAAATCTACAAGTATCCAGGTGGTAGTCAAAGAAGGTGGTCTGAAGCTCATCCAGGTCCAAGATAACGGCTGTGGTATCAGAGTGAGTGACGTTTAAAGCAGATGGCTGTGCACTGATATTTTACACATAATGCCTCTTAAAACTTACATTGGTTTGTAAATATTTATGCTCTTGAGTAGACATGGAAAAAATTGGAGGTGCTCGAGGCCGGGTTGGATGGAACTCTGTGCAGCCTGCAGCCCTGCCTATAGCTACGGGTTGGAACTGGGTGGGCTTTAAGGTCCTGCCTGGCCTAAGCTGGTCTGTGATTTTTACAAAACAGAAAGCAACTGTTACAATTCTTTTATCTCTTTCACACAGAAGGAAGATCTGCACATCGTTTGTGAGAGGTTTACTACCAGTAAACTGCAGAAATTTGAAGACTTGGCTAGTATTTCAACATATGGTTTTAGGGGTGAGGTAAGCTCTCCATCAGGGTTTTGAAATTGTTCACTGTTTATAGTTATCCTTTTGCACTGCTGTTTGTGTAATTTCTCATTCTGAACACACTTTACAGGAGGTTCTGTTTTCTGAGAGTCTGTCTTGTGAACATAATCAAGATATATTTCCATGTCTAAATGGATTCCTAGGGAGAGGTATATGTTATTGTTTTTTGGAGTAAGAAAACTTTTAATTTAGGCAAGGCCCTCTTGTGACATGTTGCTTCAGGAGTCTGCAGGTGAAAGACCATGAAAAACTTGACAGGATGTAAATCCTTGATGACAGACATTGGACTAAATATGATAATTAAAGGCAGAAGAAAGTCCTGGATAAAAGTCAGTTTTTTGGGTTTCCATAAACCCACATTCATGAGAGCTCTACTGACCTGCTATTTTCTGGTGCATGTTCTTATTAGTTGCTTGCAAGGAGTGTATAAAAACCTTGTGATGTTCTTTAAAGTGTTTGCACTTGTTTAGCTACCAATGATCTCTAGAGCAAAGTTTAAAAAGATGCTTTTTCTTTCTCTAGGCATTGGCTAGCATCAGTCATGTTGCCCATGTTACAGTAACAACTAAAACAGCTGATGCAAAGTGTGCATACAGGTACGCTCATTATTATCCAAGTAACTTATGCTGTAGGTGATAATGAACAGATTCTCTTTACAGCACTTGGTGGCGGCAGGAATGGATACTGAGGGAATATTTTGTTTCTAGAGTAGTTGTAAACAAGGCCCAGAAACACATAACATATCAGAAAACATAGCTTGGGTAATTTTTGTTCCAGAATATAAAGGTAAACTTTACCTAACAGTACCGTTTAAAAGTGGAGGGGATCTTAAAAGGCGTTGCACTTCAGCAGCTAATGTAGGGTAAACTTGTCTTTTTCACAATTTGGGATAAAATATATGTACTCAGTCAGCATTTCCTGCAAATTTCCAAAGTCTTTGAGCATGGGAATTTGCTTCATGTCGCCTGATCAAAAGAATTTTGAGTACTCTCCTCAAAACTCAAATATAAGTAAAAATATTTCTATTATTATTATTTTTATTAAATTAAGTTTGTAGGGTCTGTGAAATGTCAAAACAGAAAAAAAAAAAAAGAATGCCCCTTGAAATTCTAGTCTATATAATCTGCTGAAATAACTGAATGGATCAGAAATCATTTATGCCAAAATCCTTTTCTGGACAAAAAAGAAACACACCTTATATGTGAAGTCAGGAATGTCTTAACAGTGTAACTCAGGTATAAATTTTAGGGGAAGAATTATTATTAGTGCAGGTGTAAATATTAAAGAGACTAAAGGACAATAATCCTACTGTTGCAGGAAAGTCTGAGTAGTGCGATTTCAAAACACGTATCCTTTTATCTGGTACTTTTTCTCTGCTGTTATTCTCACTCTCCTGCTTCTCCTGTGTGTGCAAAGGTTATTGAGGACTACTTTTCTCTAGCACAAAGTGGGGAGTTGCAGTTAAGCTTCAGCAAACTAAGTTCTGTACTGGTAGGAGTATGATGATGACAGGGTTTCTGTCCATTTAGTTTTTGTTTCCTCTCCCCCCTCTCCCACCTCTATTAACTGTTGGACAACTTTTTATTTTCTGTTTAGAGCTTCTTACAGTGATGGAAAAATCAAAGCTCCCCCAAAACCCTGTGCTGGAAACCAAGGGACACAAATCATGGTAGGTTGGTTGATTTGTTTTTGCACATTCTCCTACTATTCCCAGGTCTTTGTACCACCTATTGCTACGTGTTGCATTGCAAGGTATATGACAGCATCACTTAGAATATTTTTGAAATGTTTTTTTTTGTGTGCCTTGATTGCAACAGCTGTTTCAGTATTTATTTGCATTTCATTAAAACAGTTTAGTTGGAGAATCCAGTGCTATCTGCAATAGAAGAAATGCAACTTTCAATGGAAAGCAGATGTTTGTGGTGTTGTGGTGTTGGTTTAAAAACAACAAAGAACTGATGTACTAAAATACTTAAACATTGCATTTTACTAGGTGAAACTAAGCAGGTAAGGAAACACTGAACGTTGATCCTTTATAATGGGTCCTTCATGCTAGGCTGTGTAGGGATGGGGCCAGGAAAGCCAGGGCACAGCTTGATGCCAAAAAGAATAAGAAAGGCTTCTACAGGTATCTCAGCCAGAAAAGGAAGGTCAAAGAGGGTTTACCCTCTCCTAGAGAGTGACACGGGCAGGCTGGTGACAACAGACAAGGAGAAAGCTGAGGTACTTAACAACTTTTTTGCCTTGGTCTTTCCTGGTAACTGCTTGCCAAGCAGGTTCAAACGTTTGGTTTGGTAAGAGGGGATTGAAGAAGCAATGTTCCTTCCACTGTAAGCAAAGGTCAGGCTCACAACTGCCTGAGGAACCTGAACATCAACAAGTCCATGTGGGTCCCAATGAGATGCATCCCAGAGTCCTCAGGGAATTGGCTCATATAGTTGCCAAGCCACACTCTATGATACTTGAAAAGTTGTAGCAATCAGGTGAAGTCCTGGGTGACTGGAAAAAAAGGTTACAGTCGTACCCATTTTTAAGAAGGGTAAAAAGGATGACATCAGGAACTACTGACCTACGAGACTGACCTTTGTGCTAAGATCATGGAATAGATCCTTCTGGAAGCTATGTTAATGTATATGGAAGGCAAGGAGGTGATATGGAAGAATCAGTATGGCTTTACCAACTGCAAATCCTGCTTGACCGACTAGTGGCCTTGTCTGATGGTGTCACTGCATCAATGGAAGCAAGGGAAGAGCCACTGATGTCATCTATCTGGACTTCAGTAAAGCCTTTGCCACAGTACCTCTCAGCAGCCTTCTCTACAAATTGGAAAGATATGGATTTGATGGGTGAACAGTTTGATAGACAAAGAACTGGCTGCATAATCAAGGGCAGAGAGTGGTGGTCAATGGCTCAATGTCTGGATGGAGATCAGTGACGAGTGCTGTCCTCCAGACGTTGGTGTGGGGCCAATACACTTTAACATCATCATCAGTGACACTGACAGCGGGGTTGAGTGCAGCCAAGTTTGCGGAAGACGCCAAACTGTGGTGTAGTTGACATGCCAGAAGGAAGGGATGCCTAGACGTGAGGCAGCGGTGTGCCCTCACAGCCCAGGCAGCTAACTGTGTCCTGGGCCGCATCAAAGGAAGCGTGGCCAGCAAGTTGAGGGAGGCGATCCTGCCTCTCTACTGGATGCTCGTGAGGCCTCACCTGGAGTGCTGCATCCAGGCATGGAGTCCTCAGTACAGGAGAGATGCAGACCTGTTGGAGTGCATCCAGGGAAGGGCCACAAAAATGATCCACAGAATGGAACACCTCTCCTATAAGGACAGACCGAGAGCTGGGGCTGTTCAGCCTGGAGAAGAGAAGGCTGTGAGGTGACCTGATAGCAGCCTTTCAGTATCTAAAGGGGAGCTACAGGACAGGAGGGAACGGACTCTTTAGCAGGGCCTGTGATGATAGAACAAAGGGAAATGGTTTCGAGTTCAAAGATGGAAAATTTAGGTTAGATATAAGCAAAATATTTTACATTGAGGGTGGAGGGCACCAGAACAGGTTGCCCAGTGATGTGGGTGATGCCCCATCCCTGAAGACTCTCAAGGCAAGGCTGGATCAGGCCCTAGACAATCTGATTTAGCTGTGATGTTCCTGTTCATTGCAGGGGAGTTGGAGTAGGTGGCCTTCAGAGGTCCCTTCCAACTCTAAGGATTCTATGATTCTATAAACTAAAATGTTGTCAGAAAATTTTGTTCTGTCTTTTCAGAAAGTAGTTTAATTATATACTGTTTTTTTTTTAATGGTCTTTAATTGTGACCTTTGTCTCTTGTAGGTTGAAGATCTTTTTTACAATGTAAATACAAGGAGGAAAGCTTTAAAAAATCCAAGTGAAGAGTATGCAAAAATACTAGAAGTTGTTGGCAGGTAAACTGAAATAAGCAGCTCTAGTTCCTTTTGCCATGAAGAACATGGGTTTTCCAGAGAGATTGGTGTATGTGATATTGTGATGCTGTTGTTTTGTTTTTTACTTCTTTTTTTAGTGTACAATGTTAGATAACAGTCTGTGTTGATGGAGAAAATTTAGATGATGAAAAGCTATACTCAATTCAGGTGTATTATTACTAAGAATCCCAGCAAACAAATGGAGATAGACTTGAATAAGTGAACTGCAAATAAATTTGACTTGAAAAGAATCCAAGTAAAAACTGAATAACTGAATGTGAAAAAGAAAAAGCTGAATGGCAATTTGACTTCTTAAAAAAAAATGTACATATCACTTTAGCTACCAGATATAATGTTTCCTTATTGGGTTCCTTTTCTGCATCTGATATGTGCAGAGGTTTGCAAGCAGGACCTATGCAATTTAACCACATAAAACTGCTTTGCACCCTCAGTAAAAACAAAAGATAACAAAGAATAGCAGGGCACTGTGTTAAGTTTTAACGTTCTGCTACTTAGTCTTCACTGTGAAGAAACACTTCAGTCAGGAAGTTACAAGGCAGGTCTGACTGTTATGTGGAGTGGGCTGATCTGAAGCCTTGCTGAGTTTGCCTTCCAACTCAACCTTCTGTGATGCAGTGATGGCATCAGTGCACACAGGAAGGGCAACAACTGATGTCATCTACGTGAACTTGTGGAAGGCCTTTGACATTAAGCCAAGGTTATGCAGCTGGTGTGTATCATAAGTTGGCCTTGGATAAAAGGCAGCTGAACTGTCTGGGTAGGGTAGAAGCCAGCCATTTCTCAGCCCTTTCTTCATACAGGTTGATAGTGGATTCTCCTAAGAGAAAAGCTGAATGTTCTCAGTACTAAAACTACGTATTGAAACTGAACTAATGAGATCTATGTAAGTTGATTAGGTTTGTTGTTATTTTTTATGGTTGTTTTTTTAATTATTGTTTTAGTTTTTTTTTGAGAAACAAACTAAGCTGATTATTTTTTTTTCCTCTCCCACATGATTACAGATATATCTGTTATAAACAGCCCTGTTACTAGCTCCTTTTTCAGCATTCACAAACAGGAGCCCTACATTCCTTTTTCTCTCACGTACTGCAGTCTTATGTTGGCTTTCTTTTTTTTTTTTTTTTTTTCCAGGTATGCCATCCATAACTCAGGTATCAGCTTTTCAGTTAAAAAGGTATGTAAATAAAGTCCTTGTAGTTTCACCATATACATGTCTGGTCAAGGTTTTATATATATTTTTCTTTGACACACACATAGGTATGAAAACAACAGAATAGTTGCACTGCCTCTTTTGCAGAGGGAATGGCATATGGAGCTTTTCCTTGTACTGAAATATTGAAGTGTACTTTGTTGCAGTTGAGTAGAAATCACTTTAGCAAACAATAAAGAAAACAATGTATTTCTCAGGAGTTTGGTGTTTTCTCTGTGGTCAATGTTTCATTTGTTTTAGCTTTATTATAGAATCATAGAATGACTTGGGTTGGAAGGGATCTCAGAAGATCATCTAGTGCCAATCTCCCTGCTGCAGGCAGGGCTGCCAGCCATCAGATCAGGCTGCCCAGAGCTCCATCCAGCCTGTGCCTTGAACACATCCAGGGATGGAGCATCCATAGCTTCTTGAGGCAGCCTTTGTCAGTGCCTTGCCACCCTCATGAACAATTTTTTTCTTATATCTAATATTAAACTTTTTTTTTTTTAAGTATAAAGCCATTCCCCTTTTTGTTATCAGTACAGTCCCTGCTAGAGCCCCTTGCTTGCTTTCCTGTCAGCCCCCATTAGGTACTGGAAGGCCATTCTGAGGTCTCGTCAGAGCTGGACAACTCCAGCCTGTTTTCATAAGAAAAAATGACAGCCCTCTGAGCATCCTCATGGCCTCCTCTGGATCTGCTCCAACAGGTTCATGTCCTGCTTGTGTTGGTGGCCCCTGAGCTGAATGCAGGTGAACTGCAGGTGGGGTCCTGAGAGCAGAGCAGAAGGGGAGAATCGCCTCCCTCACCCTGCTGGTCATGCTACTTTTGAAGCAGCCCAGGATACAGCTGGTTTTCTGGATTGCAAGTGCATGTAGCACGTTGAGTTTCTTTCTCATCAACTGATGCCCCCAAGCCCTGCTTACAGCTGCTCTCAGTCCATTCTCTGCCCAGCCTGTATTTCTGCTTGAGATTGCCCTGTTGTAGGGGCAGGACTTTGCACGCAGCCTTGTTGAACTTCATGAGGTTTGTGTAGGCCCACGCCTTGAGCCTGGCAAAGTCCCTCAGTACAGCATCACTTTCTTCCTGCATGTTGACTTCACCACATAGCTCAGTGCTGTTGGCAAACTTGGTAAAAGTGCACTCAGTCCCACTGTCCACGTTGCTGACAAAGATGTTAAGAAGTGCCAGTCCCAATATCAACCCCTGAAGGACATCACTTGTCACTGGTCTCTACCTGATCATTGTGCTGTTGATCACAACTCCTTGAGTGCAACCATCCAACCAATTCCTTATCCACTGAATGGTCCATCCATCAGATCCTTGTCTGTCCAGTGTGGAGACGAGGATTTGTGGGATAATGTCAAATGCATTGCATTTGAAGTCCAGCTAAATGATGTCAGTTGTTCTTCCCTTTTCCACCAGTGCTGCAACACTGTCAAAGAAGGTCAATATATTTTTTTCAGGCGCAATCTGCCCTCAGCAAAGCCATGCTGGCTGTCACCAATGACCTGTTTTCCATGTGTCTTAGCTTAGTTTCCAGAAGGATCTGCTCCATGATCTTGCCAACCACAGACTGGCCAGTAGTTCCCCAGGTTTTGCTTTTTTTCTGTTTTTAGAAAAGGGTTATGTTTTTCCCTTTTCTGGTCACAGGGAACTTGACTGGACTGCCATCACTACTCCAATATGAGTAGTGGCTTAACAACTTTATCTACCGTTTCCCTCAGGACCTTTGGATGCATCTCATCAGGTCTCATGGACTCATGCACCTTCAGGTTCCTTAGATGGCTTCAGACCTAATTTACTACATGGGCAGTTTATTATTCTGCCAGTCCCTCCTTTGCTATCTATGACTTCGGCAGCATGGCTAGAGCACTTGAATGAGGAAAAAAATGTCTTTGAGTACCTCAGCCTCCTCCATATTCTGTGTAACCATGACTCCTTCTGGAGAGAGCCCACGTTTTCTTCCTCTTATCATCAGTGCACCTATAAAAACTTTTCTTAGTGCCCTTGATATCTCTGGTCAGATCTAGTTGTTTTCCTAACCTAATCCTAACTTTCCTAGCCTGATACCTGTCTGCTTGGACAAATCCTCTGCATTCCTCACAGGTATGCTTCCATCTCTGTAGGCTCCTACGTCCAGGAGCTCCTTGTTCATCCATCTGTCCATCAGGGATCCTGGTGTTTTTGCTTCCTCTCTGTTGGGACGCATAGCTCCTGAGCTTGGTGGAAGTGATCTTTGCATATTAGCTGGCTTTCTTGGGCCCTTCTTCCTTCCAGGGCTTTATCCTATTGTACTCTACAGCACAGGTCCCCAAAGAGGCTCAGGTCTGCCAAAGCAAGCTTGCAGTATACCTTTCTCTATGTCCTAAGGATTCTGAAGTCCACTATTTATGAGCTGCTTCAGCCTTTTTCGAAAGTCTGGTTACTAATAACTGTGTGCAATAGAATTGTGTGAAGTACCTTCATTATATGATGTTCTTGACACTTATTTCTAGAACTGCCCATGTTCCTCAGCTTCAAAGATGAAGTATTAGCCTGAGTAGCTCTGATGTGGTCTAGCAAATTCTGCAGTGCCTCTTAACATTTATTGCTTTTCTAAACACAAATAAGTAAATGATATAAAACATCCAATGACATTTTATCATTTGTTAGAGATATTATTGCTAAGTTTCATGTGTTTATGAAACTTCAGACGGAACTGTGAGTTGACTCATAGTCCTTTCTGGTCTCTTCAGCAAGGTGATACTGTGTCAGATGTTAGAACTTTAGCAAATGCTACGACGGTGGACAACATCAGGTCCATCTTTGGAAATGCTGTTAGCAGGTATGTTGATGTCATGTTTCATTTAGATGTGAAGTATTCCAGTACATCTCCCTCTATTTTCTCTTTTAAAGAGCACAGGCTGTGCTAACTCTTCCTGTTCGTCCTTCAAAGTGAATTACAGAGAGTGATGGTTGCAGTAATTAAAAAAAAAAAGTCTTTTCTGTTTTGCAGGCTTTTTAAAAATTTATTTTAAACTGTATCAAATGAAAAAGGAAGTTGTAGTTACTCCTTCACTGGAAGGGAACAATCTGCTTGTAATTTTTGTGTGCTAAACCTAAAAGACCAAGCTGTATCTGTTTCCTCTGTAAGTTTCTGTCCTTTTCTTACACCTTACCTCTTCATACCTCAGTTTTGCTATTTGATAAATTTCAGTCCTTAATTTTTTTTTTTTCTGAAGTGTTCCATGTTAAAATTTTGACAAAAGCTACATTGGCTGGGGCTGGGTAAACCAGCCAGAAAAGCTGAAAACAAAACCACTCATCTATTCTGCTGCTTAAGGTAAAACTCTATCTTCATAAAATGTTCAGCTGAGAAAAATTCACAGCACAGATCTGGGGAATGCATTTGAGATCTCTCTAATATCAGTTTGATTCAATTACTAAAACCACAAATTATGTCTAAGGAAGACATCTAATAGATGAAAACACCTTTAGGTGCAGTATTTATTTACCAGGTACTAGTTTTCCTCTACTTCCAATTCTTGTTCGATAATGCTTTTCCTTTGCACAACCCTGAAGGTGTAGAAAGAAAACAAAAAGAGAAAGGAAATGCCAGCTGTATTTTCTTGTTTGTGTGGTTAAATAATTTTATAGCTCAGCAAAGAATGTTTGAAATCTCAAATAATTTGAATGCTATCCTTAACCATGACATAACTACAGTATCGAACAGTATGTTGCTACATGTGAGGGCTGTTTGAAATGTGCATTAATGGAAGAATACATTTTGTGTGTATGTGTGTGTTTCTGTCAAACTGTCAATAGGGAACTCATAGAAGTGGGATGTGAAGATGTAAATCTGGCCTTTAAGATGAAAGGCTACATCACGAATGCCAACTACTCTGTGAAGAAATGTATATTTTTACTCTTCATAAACCGTAAGTTAAAAGACATAAAAAGCAACGTGTTGTGCGGTCATGCTGCTTACATAATAATCAGTAGAGCACAGCTTTCTGATGAACTGCAAAAGCCTTCTGACTATGTACATTTTTCAAAGATGTCAAAGAATTAATATTAACCTTACCTGTAGATCTCAAGGTGCTTTTCAATTTTTAATGTGGGTCATGCTTTGCAGCGAAAGTACTGGAGTGCAGCTCACACTTCAGTAGCTGAAGCTTGTGGAAAAAATCAAGGTTATGCATGCCTTTTGCAGATGCAAAGCTTGAAGATATTGGTTTGAAGGATTAGTTAGGCACCATCTAATCTATTTCAGTGGCATTCTTTGATAATAGCATTTGGTTCTGTTTCAGATCGGCTGGTAGAGTCAACTGCTTTGCGGAAAGCCATAGAGACTGTGTATGCTGCTTATTTGCCAAAAAGTACTCATCCATTCCTATACTTAAGGTAAAGTAATGGGAAGAAGTAGTCTGGCAATAATGCAGCACACTTGAAATCTTGGGACAATGACCAAGAATCACTGAGGCTATAGGAGAAGGCAACAGGGAAACTCAAGGAAAATACTTCAAAGGAATTAAGGAGTTCTCCTCCAACAAGGTGATAAGGCTGGCTGCCCTGCTGAAGTGCCTCAACACCAATGCATGCAGCTTGGGAAAAGCAGGAGGAGTTGGAAGTCACTTTAGTACTAGAACACTGTAATGTATTTGCTGTTACTGAAACCTGGTGGGATAATTCCTGCAACTGGAATGTGGCTATTGGCAGCTATGAGCTGTTCAGAAGGGGCAGATGAGAAAGGAGGGCAAGAAGGATTACCCTCAACATCAAGAAAGGAGTAGAGTGAGAAGAACTGTCCCTGAAGAATGGCCATGAGCCAGTCAAAAGCCTATGGGTGAGAGTTAAGAGACTGAGGCAACAACGGCAGCCCTGTGGCTGGTGTTTACTACAGGCCGCCTGATCAAGAAGAGCCTGATGATGATGAAACCTTCTTCCTCCAGCTCCAGGAGGCACCACGATCACAAGCTCTTGTCCTGCTGTGGGACTCAAGCATCCTGACATCTGCTGGAAAAGTAGCATGGCAAGCTGTAGCAGTTCAGGAGGCTTCTGGAGTGCATCAAGGATAACTTCTTAGGCCAAGTAATAGAAAGCTCTACCAGGGAGATGCAGTACTGGACCTGTTGTTCACTAATAAAGATGAACTGACTGTTGACCTCAGGATATAAAACATGTCTAAAAACATTTTAGTAGTCCAGTGGAGAGGTTGATTTAAGGTTATTTATGCAAGCTGACTTGGCTGAGATCAGAATAGAATTTTAATACACCAAACAAAACTGACTGTAGTGTAACTTGAAGTTTCAGGATCATTATGGTTTCTTTTCCTGGGGTGATTGGTGCCTGGTTTGATAAATTTTATACTGAACCAATTTGTAGCCTCTCTGCCATCCATGGGTAACTTTGTTAACTTCTTTTAAATGTTTTCCAGCCTGGAAATAGCCCCTAAAAATGTTGATGTGAATGTGCACCCTACAAAACATGAGGTCCACTTCCTTCATGAAGACAGCATTCTAGAGCGTGTGCAACAACACATAGAGAGCAAGCTGTTGGGTTCTAATTCTTCAAGGATGTACTTTACTCAGGTGAGGATACATGTTTCAGGTAACCACAGCCCTGTACAAAGTACTTTAACAGCAGTGGATGTATTATTTGCTTTCTTCAAAAGCACAAGCTAGGCTGGTCACCGGTGTTATACTGGTAGCTTGAGATCTTTAATGTTTTGGGGATGAAATTGCCTTAATATACCAATGATAATAATGTGGCAGTGAACTTACTGGATAAGAAAATATCTTGAACAGATACTTCACAAAGTTATTTAATCTTTTTCATTTTGCAGGTATATTACCCTCCAACCTTGGTCAGCTTTTGTTCTGCCTTTTTCACAAGAAACATGAGACTGAGGAAACTGTGTATCTGATGATGCTGAATTTAACCCAACTGGAAAAATAGCAGGAAGAATGTCCTAATCTCTTTTTAAATAGAGGATAGTATAAGAACTGTAACTGTAATCTTTTTTTTTTTAAGAAAAAAAAAGTTTTCTTTGTGCTTTTTTTTCCTTAAAGACTTTGCATTTCAGACAAGGGAATGCTAACTGATGATTTCTGTAGTTGCCAAGATGATGACACTCATGTTATGTGAATGGCAAGTACAAGGCTGGTGGTTGTCTAAGCAGCTGAGATGGTTTCTGTGGGGTTTGGAAGTTACTTGCTTTCAAGAAGTAAGATGCTGTGAGAAACAGAAATGATCTTTGTGTTGTCTGTGTGCTCTTGCTTACGACCGATCTCTCTTCTTTCTCATATCACAATGAAGACATTGCTTCCAGGGGCCGAATGTTCTTCCAGTGAGGTGGTAAAATCAGCAGCAAGCTCTTCTACGGCTACAAAAGGAACCAGTGATAAAGTTTACGCGCACCAAATGGTCCGCACTGATTCCCGAGAGCAGAAGTTGGATGCTTTTCTTCAGCCAGTGAACAACCCCCTGAGTACAGGCCGCACCGAAGAGACAACAGGGGTTAACGTGGCAGCTCTGGAGGGCACATCAGGAGGCCAACAGGACCGTCCTACTAGGCCACAGGATGCTGAAATGGAAGACGTGAGTGAGCTTCTGGAAACAGCTGATGTAATTGAAATGGCTGACGTTCAGCAGGATGCAGTGATGCCTGGAGGGCTGAGTAAGAGCGGACACTTGTCTCCTGAGAAAGCACTTCCTCGGTAAGTCTCATCTTTCCTGAGGTCCTACCTGTTTATTTCATGGCATCAGCCTGAATTCGAAGGTTTTTCTCATCTCTTTGGACTTCTGCTTTCAGAAGGTTGTTTTGTTTTCTTCTCTAGAGCATCTCCTTACAGCATTTTAGTGAGAAATCCAATTTCATATGGGAACTGTAAATTACATAATCCTGTTCCAGTTTTCACAAGTTTCTGTGCATGCTGCAAGGCGACAAACAGTATAACTAATGATACTGACTTTCCTTCAGAGGGATCGTATCCATCTACCTCACTTCATGGGTTCACCCTTTTGTGGTACCATGGAAAGACAGCAACTACATCACAGCATTTTGCAGCTGTTGCCCTAGTAAAGATAAAAACCCTGTTGTGTTTTATGGCTCCCTTGAGGGCTGTTCTGAGAGGCCAGAGTCTTCTGAGGGAATCTGGTTAGTTTTTTCCCTACTATTACAGAGAAAGAAGAGTAGAAAAGGTAATTAGAAATAATTATCCTTTTTCTAGTGAATTATGCCTAGGAAGAAAAGTAAAACAGTATTTCTTTCTGGGAAACTGAGGAAACTTCCTGCTTTGCTTTCTTAACGTAGAGTATATGAATTCAGCATCCTGTCTGTTTGAGTGTGCTTTGCTTAAGTGACAGAAAAGCAGAACATCTTTCCTCTTTGTTTCTGTATTGCAGAAAGAGACCACGGGAAGACACAGACATACAAATGGAAGAAGACACCAGGAAGGAAATGACTGCTGCCTGCACCCCTAAAAGAAGAATTATCAATTTGACCAGCGTGCTGACTCTCCAGGAGGAAATTAGCAGCCAGGCACATGAAAGTAAGCGAGTGTTTTGTTTCTCAGGTTTGTTTTACCAGATAAAGATGATTCTTTGGACTGCTAAGGGGGAAAAAGTTAAAAAGGTGTCCCAGATTCTTTAAAACGTGTTAAATAGGTTATAAATCTCAAACTGCATCATAACTAATGCCATAAAATCGCAGCTTGAAAAACTGAGTTAATTATTATTTTTAAGCAAATCCAATTTACGATATTGTCATTATAAGAAAATTGGCTGAGTTGCATGATTCCAAAATAGATTCATAAGGAGAACATAATAATGGGACAAGCTTGATAATTGTGTTTTTTTCTATTTGGATCTGTCCTGTGTATATAAGGGGAGTTTACAAGAGACTGGTGAAAGAGTTTGGAAAAAGATGAAAGGTTTGCAGTTCTTCCTTGGGTTGTTCCCTCTTCACTCCTTCAGTTGCTTTAAGAGTTGCATAATGACATTGAGTCACACAGTGCTGTATTATTCAGCTAGTCTAAATGTCTTATCTGTGTTGAATTTTGTTGTTGGAATTACTGTGATTTTCCTGCTAGCAAGAAAACTGGTGAGCAAGAAACAGCAAGAAATTACTGGTGAGCAGCTCTACAGCCAACGTGGCAAAACTAGCAGACTTCTGAAATAAATAACTTGTTTAAAAAAATTCAAAAGATCAGGATTTTTAGAAAGCACATTCTGACACTACTTGTGCTCTACAAGTTTTGCAGTAGGATGGTAATTCTGAGCTGGCAGTTTCATAGCTCACTGTCACAGTTTAACTACTGAGATCACATAGTTGTAGTCCTGTACCATAAAATTCTCCATAAACTTTGTGGCAGACCTTGTGCAGCTGCTCGAGGTTGTCTTATCTCCACACGTGTAAGAAATTCTTTTCCTGCAGTATTACAGTATTCTGGAAAAGTAACAGTAGATTTGTTAGCGTAGTGCTTTGTGTTTTTTACGTGTGGTTTTGCTGTGACTGCAATGTTGTGCTTCTATAACCAAGTTTCTTCTGCAGGTTGTAGTGACGTTTGCAGAATGCCTAAAACGAACATGGAAACTGGACTTGTCATACTTATGTTTTCAAATGCAAGAGAAGGCCAGAAACTTATTAAGGGGGAGAAGGGAGGGATTATAGACCTAAGTTACTGCATTTCCAGAATGCAGTCTGACAGCATTAGATTTTGTTGCAACTTTGTTCTGCATCTAGAAAGATGCTAGGAGCCCAGTGCAGGGCCACAAAGATGATAAAGGGCCTGGAGCATCTCGTGTAAGAGGAAAGGCTGAGTAACATGGGGCTGCTCAGCCTGGGGAAAGGAAGACTGGGGGAGATGGGGTGGGGATTAATGTTTATAAATACCCACAGGGAGGTGGGAGGCAAATGGATGAGGCAGGCTCTTCTCAGTAGTGACAGGACAAGGAGCAGTGGCCTAAAACTTGAAGATAGGAAGTTCCACACAAACATGTGGAAGAACTTCTTTACCATAAGGGTGATGGAGCACTGCAACAGGCTGCCCAGAGACGTTGTCGAGTCTCCTTCTATGGAGATATTAAAGATGCATCTGGATGCCTACCTGTGCCACCTGTTGGAGGGAACTCCCTTTAGCAGTGGGTTGGATTCAATGATCTCTTGAGGTCCCTTCCAACCCCTTCCCTTCTGTGTGATCTGCTGTGTTGTTTTTTTGGTTTTTGTGTGGTGGTGTTTTTTTTCTCCCCCTGCCTGTGTTCCCTTGCAAACCTCCTGTGGCTGAAGCAACTTGAGAAAGTCAGGTCAAAAGGAGAGACTTCTAAAAATTTGCATTTGCAGATTAGCTCATAACCTTTCTCATTTATGCTTTAACATTGAGTATATGCATATGCAAATAATTAAGATTTCAAAATGAATTGTAGCATTACAGGCCTACATTAGAAGCTGTAGCATAGCAGTGACCAAACAGTAACCAGACTCTAAAAGTCACAGATGACTCAGCTGAATACATTCGGGCACACTTAGCACACAGGATGTCATACTTTTTCTCTTGTTGTTTTCCTTCTTTTCCTCTCTCCAATTGCAGGTCTTCAGGAGATGCTGCGCGATCACTCATTTGTTGGCTGTGTCAGCCCTCAGTGGGCTCTGGTGCAGCATCGGACAAAACTGTATCTTCTCAATACAACAAAACTCAGGTAACAAAGCTGTCGTTTCCAACATGGCCCATTTTTCCCCTCTTAATTAGGACACCTTGGAGATGCACGATGTATTCATACAACAAATGTTTGTGTTTTAAATTTAGCCAAGAACTCTTCTACCAAATACTTATTTATGACTTTGCAAACTTTGGCGTTCTAAGGCTCTCTGTAAGTATACTTTACATTGTGTTCTATATGAGATTATTTACAGGAACCCTGTCCTTTCAAATAACCTGCGTGTTTATAGGTTCTTCTATGTCCACTGTGGGAGGGATGTGCCGTGTCCTTTACAGTAATACAGAGTGGCAAAGCTGCAGTAATTTTGTAGCTGCAGCTGCAGGTTGCGATCCTGGCTGCTGGTTGTGCTTCTGACTGTTCACCAGGCTTTGCTCATACATCAGTACAAATAATTGTAACGTACCTCCTGTGCTTAGCAGAAATACTGTTGGATTTGATAGCACTTATCCCGTGAATATCACAACACTTTGCAGGATTGTGGACTTCATGGAGTTTTTTTCACAAATTCACACTTTGTAGACTGGTTGATGAGCTGATGTGCTCTGCAGGATAGAAGCTGTATATTTAACTCTCATGTAAGGAAGAATCTGTCTTTTTTTTTTTTTTAAGGGTGGGAGCAGTTTGGGCTGATGGTTAACAACACTTCTGCTACTTTGACTTCTAGGAACCAGCTCCTTTATATGAGCTTGCAATGCTTGCTTTAGAGGACCCAGAGAGTGGCTGGACAGAAGAAGATGGCCCAAAAGAAGGCCTTGCTGAGTACATAGTTGAGTTTCTGAAAAAGAAGACTGAAATGTTAAAAGACTATTTCTCTCTTGAAATTGATGAGGTGACTCTTCACACTAAATAGTGCTTTGTTTTGACAGCTGGTAATAGCAATAGTTTGCTTGCAGTGCTTACTCTCAGCAAGAGCTAGCTCTGGTAAGACTTGGGTGGTTTACCCCTTTCATTAAAAATGCTCAGGACATGCTGCTTTTAAAGGAGGGCTACACATTTAATTATATTAATTATCAAATAAAATGCTTGAGTCATTGCTTCAGTAACTAGCCTGCAGCTTTCCTGTCCAGCAAGGTGTGCAACCTCACTGCAGCCGAGGCTGAGCTACAGGATCTCCCTCACTTTTAATATTTGTGTGTGGCCTATTGCATCTTTTATTCTGTACAAAACTGAACAGCTTTAGCAAATGTGTCATGTAACCTTGACTTCTCACCTCGTATTCTCAGTGGAAATAGGATCAGCATAGTCAGTGGGTAGAGGAGGGAGCTCAGTTGAGGTCTTCCAGAGGTGAAAGCTCTAAACTGAGGCATTATAAGTTAAATGCCACCACCAACCCTTTTCCTGCAATGGCTACCTGGAACTGGGCTTCAAAAACTTGCAACTTCAGATATCCCCTAACGCTCAGCAAGTTTAGCAAGGAACAGTCTTAAAATAGGTAACAGTTGTAGCGCATCCACTGCAAGAAAAACCATATGTTTTACTGAAGCAGTAGCATTGCCTCTGCAGGAAGGAAACCTTACTGGATTACCACTCCTGATAGACAACTACATTCCCCTGCTGGAGGGACTACCGATGTTTGTCCTTCGTATGGCCACTGAGGTATGTTTTTGGAAGTTATTTGTTATCAAATGTCTTTTTTAACTTAGGAAATTATGAAGTGAGTCAAGTGAATTAATGGTAAGCTGCAAAGGAGGGGCTGAAATAGATTAAATGCACTGTTACATATTCCAGGCAATAGTTACTGATTAATCAGACTTTGCCTCTCATTTCTAACTACTAACTGAGTATGTTTTGATTTGAATTGCCTCCATTTTTACTCATTTCTGTTCAGTGCCTTCACGTTACCAGCACAAAGATGGCCAGAGCATTATTCTGTACCGTAAGGAACGTGCTGTAGCAGTGGGGCTGGGCTCTATGATAATTAGAGTTCCCTTACTGTGCTTTCCTGATTTTTATTTTTTATTTTTTTCCCCCATATTAGGAATTATTACCAAGTCTCTGGCCACTTATCCCGATTTTATTAAATTACTTCTTTCTTCTAACAGGTAAACTGGGATGAAGAAAAGGAGTGCTTTGAAAGCCTAAGTAAAGAACTGGCTATGTTCTACTCCATTAGAAAACAATATATAATAGATGAAACCAACCCGACAAGCTCTCAGGTACCATAATATGTTACTACTTATGTAACAAGCATTAACAAGACAAACTCTGTTCTTTTTCTCCCCCAAACTACAGACTTCTGATTGCAGTAACACTTCATGTATACATTTAGCCTCAGTTTGCAAAGTGTTTTTTTAACCTGTTGAGCTACAGTAAGCTTCTAGAGGTGGATGCATATAACCTAAAATGTAGTTTGCTTGTGTATCTGTTTAATCATTCAGTTAAGCTAGCCAGTTCAAGTGACATCACTCATGGATTTTTCAGAGCTTAAAATTGACTTTGCAGTACAGAACGAACTTTACTAGCAGAATTTTAGTCTCAGTAGTCTGACAAAGTTGAAGTGCTCTCTGTTAGTGAAATAACTTCAATTTGTTTATCCTTTCTGTTCCACGTTTCAGAATGAGGATTCTGACTCTGGTTCACCACCATGGAAATGGACAGTGGAGCATGTTGTTTACAAGGCCTTCAGGACTCATCTTTTACCTCCTAAACACTTCACAGATGACGGCAATATTTTGCAGCTTGCTAACCTGCCTGACTTGTATAAAGTTTTTGAGAGATGCTAAGAAATTATTTGTATAGATTTGTGCATATGTAAAAAACTTGTTACACTGTTATATTCAGATAAAGTATTGGAGGCAGTGGGAAGGGAAGAGAGGATTGAATGACAGCAAATAGATGCTATATTTTTTCTTCAGTTTATCAGAGAACAAAAAGAATTGATTATGTTCCTAAAATAAAAGATAAGATTTCATTTATGGGCTGTGCATCAAGTTTGCTGGAGAAGAGAAGCTAACTTGAGCTGAAGCTAACTGAAGTGCAGGTGCTTTAACATGGCTTGAGCCCTGAAGGGAAGATTATCAACTTCCTTTTGTTTTGATGATGCAGGTACCGTCAAAAAAACCAACAGTCTTCATGAACATCAACTTAAAGCACGTGCAGTATCTTTTTAGTACAGGACTAGCTGATGTGGTATTTCAGAGCTCTTCAAATAAGGGGGCTCACTTGCCTTTATCAAGGAGTCTGAAAGTGGAAACAGGAATTTGGTGCAAGGTAACAAGTTTGCAAACATTAAATCTGCTTCAAAGAAGAGCTGCCGTTGATAATCCTGAGCACAGGCTCAAGAATGAGAGACCATTAGTGCTGCTCAGGCAGAAAAAAACCTCATTTTGAGATCTTCCCAACTCTGAACAGTGCAAGGACATCATTGGTCCCTGACCAGCTTCAACTGTGTGCTTTAAAAAAAACAAACAGCAGCGCTAAGGCTCTGGAGTAGAAAGGTCCTACAACCTTCCTTGCTGTGATAAATGCTCCCAAAGTGCACTGTGATTCCCCTTGATATACTGCCACTGCTATAGCTTGCTTGTCTTGTGATTTCACAGAATGGCCCGGGTTGGAAGGGACCCCAAGGTCAGGAGGCACAGTAGGGATGGGTGGATGGTTCAACTACATGATCTTTTCCAACCTTAATTCAACCTGTGATTCTATGAAATACGCTGGCTTAGGAAATGCTTGCAAATTCTTACCTTGAGTTTGCTATATCATTATTGATGTTTGGTATAAAATACATTTCTCTCCCCTCTCAAGGATTTTCTGCCACTACTCCATCTTCTTGTTTTTCTTTATAGCTGTTTTTAACCCATCCTCCTTTTCTAGTTTTTTTCCCCCAAGTATTAAACTGCAAGAGGAAACTGGCACTGAGAATAAGGTTATATTTCTTGTGGTTCAAGAAGAATTTCATACTGCAGATAGACTGAGAGAGGCATTAAAGAAAAAAGGTAGTGTGCTTTGATGAAGGTTATAAGTAATAAAGGAATTGCCCACCTCCTGGCCTAGATAAATTTTTCTCATTAAATTTAATCTTTGATCAGAAATACCGCACCATTATAAAGCCACAGCTTCTCAATTTTTGTTCTTCTAGTGATTTATTCTTACCTGCATCCTCCAAAACAGATCTTGAATATTCTGAAGGGTAAAAAGATATGTTAGCATCTACTCAGGAGTGACACTGGAGAACTTCAGCAACAGCACACTGAACCCAAAGCACCTTTTCACTGCCTTCAGTGTATACTGGTCTTCCACATGAAGGAAGATGGGATGCCTCATCTTTAGCCACACACATTTGCAGAACTGCTATTGGAGCAAAAAGGCAGGTTATGTTTTTAGTTGCCATCAAGCTTTAACTGTAAAACAAAATAAAATAGGTGTGAAGGTATTTTCAAATAACCTTAAATGTAGCTCTTGCAGACTTTAATAGTAACCCTTCTTTCTCCTTTTCCTTTGTAATGCCCCAAAATGTTCTTTGTGTGTGGTCCACTCTCCCCAGCAGATCCCTGTCTTTTTTTTGTGCTGTGGAGCCCAGAACTGGACACAGTACTCCAGCTGAGGCCTGACCAGGATAGAGCAGAGGGGGAAGATCACCTCCCTTGAACTGCAGGCCACGGTGCTTTTAATGCACCCCAGGATCCCGTTTGCCCTCTTGGCCACCAGGGCATACTGCTGGCTCACGACCAACCTGTCCTCCACCAGGACTCCCAGGTCCTTCTCCACAGAGCTCCTTCCCAGCAGGTCATCCCCCAGTCTGTACTGATACATGAGCACCCAGACCACCTGCAACACCTCATAACTTAAGCTGCGAACAGAACAAAAACCTTTGCAACCAAACGGCCCTAAAGGGCAGCTCACAATTCACATATTTGATGACAGGGAGTTTGAAAGCTGTAGTGGCTCACAAGCCCATTTTCAGCTTACTGGATCCCCTGTCCTTCAATCTCAAAAAACCACACATTTTAAAGTTTTGTGGGTTCCTTTAGCATTGGCCTTTCAGTGGAAAAAGATCTGTAAATTGAAACAATACTGGTGCAAGGAAAAACTTAACAGTTAGACAACATTCTGTGTTCTACCCTACGCTTCTGTTTCACAGAACAGAAATACTGCACAGCAGTGGAGTAAACACGTGAAGAATAGGGGGGTACTTACCATGTGCTGTGCAGGTTGCTAGTATTGAAAACTAACAGCTTTGTAAGGAAACTGACTGCACTTACATTCTCCTTTAGGTAGGAATTAAGTGTCACCTAAGCTTTTTTTGATGAAGCATTGGTTAATACTTAAGCTCTGTAGGTGAAAAATAAACATAAACCACATCTTATACCTATATCCAACAACTGATTAAAGCTGCTCTTTACTACAGCAATAATACCACAGTTTGTAAATGCTCACTTTCTCTACTTTGCTCCCCGAACTTGAATAAAATCCAACACCAGCACAGAAATGGGAACGAAATTACTTCAAAAACCTTTTTGCACCCTCCTGATATCACACACAACAGTGAAATCAATGTGTTCTGCTGGCGCTGGCACTGACACTGCATCTCTACAGGTACTTAACCAGACTAAGATATTCTGCACAAAATCAATGTAAACCAGAATCCTCATAACCCTACTAGAAACAAAGGAGTGCTACACGCTGATTTTTCATCTGATAAAGCAACGAAGTATCACAGTGCATTAACCACATTTTAACATTTTTATTTTAGAAAGTGAACATATCCATTAAAAAAAGAAAATGCACGGAGTCAAAAAAAAATAATAAGTAAACATAAAACTAATGACAAAACTGCAAAAACAAAATAATTTTACCTAGTGAGTCCCAACCATTAAATAGACTTCCACCACAGAGAAGTTTTACTTCATTATATTACCAGTCTCTTGATTAGGTACACAAAGACAACACTTTCCAGTAATTACCTAGTCATTAGAAGATCAACTTCAGGAATCACTGAATAATACATCATGGACAAATATTTTCATGCCACCCAGGAGGCAATCTAATATACATATGTCACAAGGTACATCTTTGTGAGGTATTACAGTACACGGGAACCATTCCCTTCGCTTTCTAAGGAATAAATTCTCCAGTCAGCAGCTCCACCAGCAACTCAATCACAGACTGTTGCCAGAGTTTCCAAATCCCCACCAACTTCCCTCAGAGATTTTCCTTCTGTAACAGATTACACAAGTTAAGATGAAAATGAGTCAAAACAATAGATACAGAAAACAGGAAGGCTCAGAAGAAAAAGTCACCCACTATTTCAGACAGGCAATAGACCTCTCAAGTCAGAAGCTTCAACTGCTCTGCAACGTTTAATACCTTCTCTAGCTCAAGCTTTGCCATTTGTGGTAAAATGAAAGCATGAGGTGAGATAACTCTGAAAGTAAGTAATTTCTAAAATATGGATCTATTGAACCAAAGTACACCTCAAAAAATCTTAAAACACAGCTTGCATAATGCAACCCACTTGTACTAAACAGACTGTAATTGGGAAATGCTGAAGCAGTTTTGTCAGAGTCATGTCCTAGACTCAAACTGGAAGAAAATCTCTTCCTAGTACTTCTGCATCCCCATCTCCAGAGACATTTCCCTCCTCCTTTTCCACTTTTGGTCCATCACTTTTCTTCCAAGAAGCCAGAGAAGAAATGGTAGAGGAGGTTCATCCCAAGTTTGCAGCCTTTTACACTGAGCACTGGAAGAGGTGCCTCAGACTCCTGCACTTGGGTTAACCAGAACTCAAGCAGAGGGGCCTAACAACTCTCAAGAATATGAGAGGATTCCTTGCTTGAACTTTGTCAAGACTGCAAGATGAACTCCTAAGAATCAGTCCAACCATTCAAATAATTTGAGAAGGAGCTAAGAAGAAATAAGTATTTAAGATTATTCTGTTGATATGCAGAGGAACTTACCTGCTTTTCTATATTTGCTATACAACTGGTTTTTCACTGTCTTGTTTTTCTTCAGAGTCTTCATCAGATCCTGAACAAGAAGAGAAGAATGTCATCAATTCAGCTGAGAAAATAAGTACCTGTGATAACTCATCTTGCCAAGGAATAAATGTTGGCTCCACTTTTACTTCCTTTTATACTATATTCCTACTGTTTCTACCCATAGACTACTTCTACCCATAAACCTCAAGATAGACTTCACATCTTCAACTAAAATTCTTTTTCAGTGTTAATCATTAGTCATTATTTTTAAGCCCCATTACTCCCAGAGGTCATGCTACCACATCAAATTCTAACTTTCCAGGTGGATAAGACTGCAAATTTGCACGCAATCACAGAAATTTTCTTGACAGTACGCTGGTACAGCACAGCATTACACTCAGAATTGTTTTAATGCTTTGTCATCCCTAGATGGAGCTCTAAGTCACCATTTACACTAAGACACTCAGCAACCACAAAGGCAGCCACTAAACGAGAAGAGTCACCAACATTAATTTTTCTACAGCACAAGACGGGCAAAAGCATCTGCAGCTATATGTGTATGTTATTATTTTAAATATACTGCACAGTAAAGCAGAGCTTTACAAAATAGATTTCTATTTTAGGGTAAGAAGACTGACATGGGATCTTGGGTTCACAGTAGAAAGTACTAATTTCCTTGAAACATCTGCAAACCCATTCCTCGGTATTGCAGTATTCCCATTTATTGCTGGCTTACTCACCTCACAGCTCAACTGGAACAAAGTGCTCAGTACACAGACTCAAGGTATAATTAATGCTTGCTCTCAGTTCAACACACTCAGCACTTCACACAGGAAGCTTTTTATTATGAGAAAGGAGCCTCCAACTGAAACTTCAGTTGGTCTTTTGAGCAGTTTCAAGTTCACTGCCTGCCCTAAAATACTGCAAAGCTTCAAGTTCAGGCTGGATTAAATAATGTAATGCTGAATAAATACTAGTGCTAGCAGGGAGAGAGGGCAGAAAAACAGCAGCCACCTCCATTCAGTTTCTGCCCCATTTTCTTTGAGACTATCTTTTTTCTAATGCCTCTGGGACAAGTCAGAAGACTCACCAACAATCTGTATTGCAATTCATCTGGTAGGTCTTGAACAAAATGAATTGCTGAATAAAATAATCTTTTATTTCAGGATTATGAAATACAGCCTCTATTCATCCTCCACTCCCATACACTACGAAGAGGAAGAAATATGCAGAAGTTTAATGCCATGAAGAAAAATCTTCACAAATGCTACCATAATTACCTGCTACAGATTCAGGAGGAGAATAGAACTGGCCATCAGACAGGACTCCTGGGTGAAGGAGAGCTGCTCGTTCGGAAGCATCCTGTGCTATCAAAAATCCTAACAGGAAAAAAAAAATAAATCCAGACATCATCTCACAGCTTAAGATTAAATCTTGGTCTTAAATACCAAGATCAAGCACCTTCAAGACTGAGGTACTGTATTAACATTACACAACTGCTGATTTAATGTGCAGTTTCTGTAATTACAGGCAGCTAGGGCAGCAAAATTCAGCAAAAGAGAATACTGTACACAAGTTAAGGAATCCTTCCTTCCACTCCATGAGAAGGCATGTTAGGATGCCATATGTGAACTTAGCAGCATCCACCATCTAACTAAAACTCTGACACATGTATTTTTAATGCTCAGTGAACTGCCACGCACGATCAAATTAATCAAAGCTCCTCTTCAGTGCCTGACAAATACTGGTCTGACCCTTGCAACTTTTAACTTTGTGTGCCTAAATAAAAATCCCACTTCATTGAAGGCATATGTTCCCTTCTAGAAAAATTATGCCACATATTAAATTTTTTAAACAACTCAATGTTTTTTAGAAGCTGAAAGATACATTCTTCTGACAATATGGGAGCAAACACTGCCAACTTCAGTGACTGAGAGAGACACAATAGAAACTTACTGTTTTCTTCTTCAGCTTCTTGTGGTAACACTTTGAAGTCCAAGAACCAGGTTTCAATCCATGCAAGTATAAATGATATGATGGGCAGCACGTAGCCAAAAGCACCCTGTGAGAACAGCTAGAAGAAAAAAATATTTACAGTGTTATAGAAATCTACCTGAAGAATCCTGCTTTAAAAGCAAGCAAGCAACCAATCCCAACAAAGTAAAGCAAACGTGATTAGAATATACATACCTGTGAAATAATTACTTTTGCTAGTAAAAAGGCACTGGTCACTGCTGTTGTGAACTGAAAGAAAGAATAAGAACAGTTAATTGTATTTACTTTCTCATTTCTGCCATTATCTGACAGCTTCAATTTGAAATATTTATCAACAGAAGCATCATAGATTAATAAATCTTATCAAGTGTTATTAAAATAACCTTGTTATCTTAGCCTTTTTAGTACAAACAGCTCCAAATGTTCATTTTCATACAGCTGATAGGCAGTTGAGAGGATAACACTGTATAAACTGTGATCTTACTCCACAAAGAAGATGCAGTATTCTCACTAACTCACTTAGATTAAAAAAAAACAATCAGACAGTAAATCTAACTAATTGGGAAAAAGCAAACAATTGCTCAGAAAGCTTTTCACTACCATCCAAATCAAAGTTTTCATTTCAAATAACAAAATATCTTTGCACAAGGAAACTTGAATTAATAGTTTAATTCCCATCTTCCTATTATGAAAATTAAGTCATTTGATACTCCTTGGCATGGTTTAAAAATAGGAGGTGACAAAAAAGCACCTAAAAAAAAAACAAACCCAAAAAACTTCAAACCAAAACAGAAGAACAGTGCACAAGTGTTACTCACTTCAACTGGCTTCTAACTCTGTGTGTTTAGGTCCAGCAACTCCTTAAATAACAGCAGGACCAAACTACCATCTGGTAAGCACAAGTAGGATTTTAAGACCAACAGCTTCTTCAAAACATTCAGTGAAGCTCTACAGATCTATTGCTTACCACCACGATTTTTTATATATATATAATTGACTACAGTTGTCAAGAACCTCCTTTCTAAGAAGGGACACATAACCAATACTCCGTGTTGGAGCAAGGAGCAGTACAAGTGCTGATGCTCATGGCTGGTACATAACATTCTAGCAACTAAAAACGTGTGAATTAACACGTAGCTGATTCTTGGCACAACAAATGCCAATTATTTTTGAAATAACATTCAATATTCCCAGTGCAAATATATTTCAAGCATTAATTAGTAAGTCAGATGGTACAAGTGGTTACAACTACCCATTCATATCAGATTCAAAGTTAGTTTCCAACTTCTATTAACATGATACCTAACAAGGATCACATACACTATGCTATTAAATTCTTGTCTTCGGACTTTAAATCTTCCTAAGCATTTGACTTGAATGAATTTCCATATACACCATCAAGATGATTCTTAACATACAGACATTAAGAGGCATCTAAAAATTTGCCTGTTTGATCCATTCTAGTTGAAACTCCATTATGCTTGGCTGCTACTCACAGCTATTGCCCACCAATGGCGCAGTCTGCACATTGCATATGCAAGTATTAACACCTTAAATCGAAAGACTGCCAGTAGCTACAGAGAAAGGAAAAAAATATTTGTTGGTTAATTCAGAACAAAGAAGAACCACAAGATTCTCAGCTCGCTAAAAATACAAACTGCTAACAAAACAAAACAGGACAATCAGCTCTGCCATTAAGAAACAAATCTGAAGGTGGGTTTGCTTTTTCAAACAATATCATTTTCCATTTTTAAAGCACAGAGATGACTGTATCGTTCACATGGCTACAAGACTCAAATTTACAAGTGTGAGCAACTGCACAAATACAAATTGGAAATATAAGCTACGCAGAATATGTTTATGATCATTTTACCCAACTGGAATCGAAGCAGTTAAATCTAGATGTAGTTAATCCAGCAAATATCTTGAGCATCACTATCTACCTTGCTCATCCTACTAGTGTGCTACTACTGTGCAACAGTATCATTAAAAACTGAAAAGACTTCAAAAATGCAATGGCATGATATTGACCAAATTTGCTTCAGCAATCAATTACTCTTTATGAAGACGCCTGCAGAACCAAGCTACTCCAAATATTCTGCAGGAAAGATTGATGACTTATGGGATTTCTAGGCTAGAAAATGAAATCAATAGCAGACAGATGAGATTACTGAATCAGGGAACAGAATTCTCAGTTTGCCTGCATTCTCTGATACTAGATTCTTCTAATTTGCTTTAAAAGATGCCTTGGGAATTTTAAAGATGTGAAGAAAAAAAAAACACACTCAAAAATGAAAACGGATCTGAGACAGATACGTTTCAATATTGCATATTGCAAATATGTTTCAGAATGTACAGCAGAAACAGAAGAAATTCTGTATAAGCCCACAACTCATTTTGCAGAATTCAATTAAGTTCTTTACAGAGAGAGCAGTGAGGTGGTGCTGGAACAGCTGCCCAGAGAGGCTGTGGATGCCCCATCCCTGGAGGTGTTCAAGGCCAGGTTGGATGGGGCCCTGGGCAGCCTGGGCTGGTATTAAATGGGGAGGTTGGTGGCCCTGCATGTGGCAGGGGGTTGGAGGTTTATGATCCTTGAGGTCCCTTCCAACCCTGGCCATTCTGTGATTCTGTGATGATCTAGTCCCTTCCCAAGGAATACAAATCTGTCATTAGAAGTATTTAATCCTTGGTTCAACTACAGGGCAATTTCCAGAGAATTGACATTTACATAGAACTATTTTTCCCCCCTTCTTTCTGAAATGAGGTACATCACAGAAACCCGCCAGCAAAATAACGATGAGAGAAAAGGAGAAATACAGTTTGATATCTTCTGACATCTTTGTATCCGCTATCTCACTCCATCTGACTCGGCAAATGGCCCAATGCAGAAACCAGAACAAATTTCTGCATTGCAACTTCAGAGCTACAGCCTCTCTGAAAAGACAGAAAAGTTTCCTGAGGCAGAAGAGCTCCTGTGCACTTCAGATGCCTATATACAGGACAGGAGAAATGCACTTCACGTTATCTGCTTATAGTACAACGTTAAAAAACCCTGTTTGAGTTAAAATACAGAAATCTGAACAAACCTGACCCACACAGGCCAACCTGTTAACAAGTTTCTCTCACTGCAAAAGATTTACTTCTGTGGAAGGGCAAAAATGTCAATTTAAAGAAAACGATGTTACAGAAGGGGAGCACCGGCCTTCACCTCTTAATAAAGTCTCTGTGTTAGATCAGTCTCATTCCTGACTTTTTCCACCTCTTCCTTCTCTAAAAACAGAAGATGCAATTTAAGTCTGCCAAAGCATTTCAATTGAAAAACTTGAGAACCTGCTGCTTAAGGACTGGGCAACTCCTAGACAAGGGATATTTGGCACAAACTCTTCTGGTTTAA